>NC_088337.1:26705000-27005000 GCF_036884655.1 Musa acuminata AAA Group
CACCGGCCAGGCTCCATCCTTTTCGCCCTAGGCGGCGCTCAGCGTGCGAGTGGAGACCAACCTTGGGATCAAAGCCAGTACTAAATAGAGAACCCAACCAAGGAGGACGAGGAGGAGGAGAACAGGGGAGCCGAGGAGGATGGGAAACGAGTGTTGTGTACCGGTAGGGGGGGGGGGTGACGTCACGTGACGAGATATTTGGGACCCCGAAGAGAAAGCCCGGGATTCTCAGGGTCTTTTCGGGGAACTCATCTCCTCTATAACGGGCCGCTTACGGCGTGATTGGTCAATCTGATGGACCCTCATCCGGCCGCACACGCCGTTGGTTGATATCGGTGCAAAGTGGGTTGATCAGTGTGATGCAAATTATGATCAATAAAACAGTGACAAATAAGTGTCAAACTAAAATCCATAGGATTGTTATTTTATTTAATATTTTTTTATTTATTTTACTTTTTCCGATTGAATGATAAAGTGAATATCGATCCACGGAAAATAAGAAATAATTATGAAAAATAGGAGAATATGTTATCATTTTTAATTAATTTTAAAATTATTTATTGCACTTATTTTTTATGATGAGAGTGATACCATTAAAAAAATGAAGGTAATTCATCTAAAATAAATATATATAATCACGTAAAATATAAAATATAATAGTATTATAATGGTTCGAGTCTTATAAACAAAAATAAATATGTTTTTTTTAGAACTATGGTATTATAGTATTGAGAATTTATACTATATTATAGAGGATAAATTTGGATAAGAATCTTTTCATTTAAATTTAATATTGATGGATAAGAATCTTTTAATTTAAATGTAAGAGTGATTATTTCTCATATCAGCAATTTTTTTTATATGTGGCTTTAAAATGTTAGGAAAACCTTTCATTTTGATCTTTTGTCAGTTGTCCTTTTTGTGTTCTCACTTCTCGTGTATCCCAAAATATCATCAGCAAAAGAAGTAAAAAGACTCTGCAGTTAGTCGATAATGTGAACCGATTTATTTACAATATTTTTGAATAAAGTTATTATATTTTTTATACATCTATGAGAAAACATAGAAAGACGCTATAAAAGAGGAACTCAAAATACGCTATAAATTAATTTATCATATTTTTTTTAGAGTTTCAAATATGTACTCTTATTATTAGTTTGAGAAAAAAAAAGGTGAGAAACTTGATTTTTATGTCGGTCATAGTATTTAAAAAAAAATAGATTTACGTTGTTTTCGTTGCATATATAAAAATATTATGATGGAGGATAATAACTTAGAATATAATATAAATTATTGGTTGCCGTTTCAAATATGTATTCTTATTACATTGTGAATAAGAATAATAAAACATTAATTTTTATCTCAATATTTTTTTTTTGGCACTCTTACAAATAAAATAATATAAATAGTATTATAATTGATTGTATCTTTTGAATTTGTTAGATTATGTGATCCGATCTGATTAGATAAGATATATTATGGATATAATTAAATTATGATTACGATTATGGGTCAATATAATAAAATGAAAGTTCGAGTAACTCATTTAATTACTTATCTTAAATTTTTTACTCTTTCTTATAAATAAATCGGATCTCCTATGAGACTCAATATTAACAAAATACACAATAATTGAATATGCGTATATGAATGTGTTGATACGTAACATGATTAAGAGATTGCAGATATTCTCTCGTCTCCCTTAGTCACATGAATCAATCAACGAGGAGGAGAAGATAAATTTAGTTCTCTTTACATATTGACATTACTATAGATCTCGGATCCGACAACGATGCAACTGATAAGGTATATTTCGGGCCGAGGACACATCACAATCGATGTCACGCCACACTACAGCCAAGTCAGCAAGAGAAGTACCTCCACGCGCCGAGCTAGTAACCATACCAAAATGTTGCTCGGTATGTCTCGTCCCGGGACGACGACCACATAAAGGTACCATCTCACCCCTCGAGGATCGACCACCACACCAAATCCGCGTACGACCGACTCTCGTACAGTAGTATAAAAGCCCTTAGCCGATATTCGGCCCAGGGGGGAGAAAAAAAAGAGCATAAAGCAGAAAAGGATTCCTAAAATGGTGATTTCATTATTACCTATTATAGCGAAACCACCCGGAAGTTGTCGGAATTATTCGTAATAAGATATTGGCTACAATTGAAGGATCGATCAAATATCCGAACTCTAAGGAAAAATCATTATTGATGGTCCAAGACCATAGATATTGATAGACCTCGCAACCGGACTCAGAAATTTACAAATAGATATTTCCTAAATAGTATGGGATGGTTCATTCATGAACCATCAAATCCAAGCAGAAGCAGAGGCGCATAATAGATCGATATGAATATCATGAGCTGTCTCGTAATAAAATCAGTTATTGCTGATACCTCCTTCTCGTCCTATGAGACTCAATAATAACAAAACACACAATAATTAATTATGCGTATATGAATGTGTTGATATGATTGAGAGATTGCAGATTTTCTCTCGTCTCCTTTAGTCACATGAATCAATCAACGAGGAGGAGAAGATAAATTTAGTTCTCTTTACAGATTGACATTACTATAGATCTCGGATCCGACAACGATGCAACTGATAAGGTATATTTCAGGCCGAGGACACGTCACAATAGATGTCATGCCATGCTACAACCAAGTCAGCAAGAGAAGCACCTCCACGTGCCGAGCAAGCAACCAAACCAAAATGTTGCTCGGTATGTCTCGTCCCAGGACGGCGACCGCATAAAGGTATCATCTCACCCCTCGAGGATCGGCCACCACACCAAACCCGCGTACGACCGACTCTCGTACAATAGTATAAAAGCCTTTGGCCGGTATTCGGCCCAGGGGGGAGAAAAAAAAGAGCATAAAGCAGAACCCCACACTGACTTACTCGTCGAGGGGCCACAGTCGGTAACCACCCGATGGGGCCTTCTGTGCAGGAGAGCGGTCATCCCCAAAGCGAGAACATCTCGATCAAGAGAGATCGCCTCCCCCCGACGCGTCGACGAGCATCCCGGCAGAGAGCCATCAACCAACGTCTCGAACAAGAGCCACCAACCAGCTTCCCAACCTCGGCAATCGACTCAGACGATCGAAGACTCCCGACATCGACCCGTGAACCAAGCCATGCTAACTCATCAGCCACGGTGCATCTGTTCACTAACAATAATCGTACATCAAATAAAGGTCTTCTGGATAACATTGAAAAGTACATATCATAATATTTAAATATATTATTATTTGATTTCAGATTTTTGATATTAAAGTTATTCCGCTTATTAATAGCATATTATGTTTTTATGCTTATAGAACTAACCCAATATAAAAAGTAGGAGGTTACTTTTGGTATGTTTTATTGAGAATATATTTATGACTATTAAATCAAATTTTAGTTATCTAAGTTAAGATGCTAATTCGAAGTCAATCGAGATTTTTTATATTTTTATTCTAAAAAATTGATGAATTATTCATCCTTAGGTACCTACAAGATTACGTCGGAGACATTCCAAATAAAACACCTTCAGAATTTTAACTTAAGAGGTACGGAGGATTTGATGAAACTCTCCGTTAGAAAAAAAATTATAGTGGACCTCGAATATTATTATCTTCTTAAGTGTTATGCTTCTCTCAAAGTTAATTATGATCATATTGTATTGAACCCGACGTGTAACAACATCCGAAATTAATTATGATCATATTGAGAACTAATCAGAAATAAAGAATATTGATCATAGATTAAAAAAAATGGTGGGAAGAAACCCAAAATACGACTCTTTTTTTTGTCTGGGAATTGGTCGCATGAATTTAACAGGAGAAAATATATTTTCGAGAACTAATAAGAAATCGTCACCAAAGTCGACATTTCTCATCAACACACCAAGAATCGGCACTACATCGTTGGACTATGGTCCAAGACGAGCACCCCACCCACAGTCACGCATCCACTTCCGATTCAGTGTCGATGACAACTGACATCTTACCAACCACCACCGCCTGCTCCCCAGCTCAGTACAGAGTCGGCAAAGATTGGCATTCCCTGTACCCGCACGCAACGGGCTGTCAACCTGTCGTCTTGTCTTAATTTGTGGGCCGACGCGCTTCATTATGTCCATCTGGTCCGGTCAACGTTGACCACTGGTGATTCATTCATGTTACCAGTGCCGGTATCCATCCGTCACCTTCGTACTAATATATCTCAACATATGGATTTTTCTTTCCATATCATATCATAACAATCATTTTATTCTTCAAAAAATAAAAACAAAATCAATAAAAGACTCGAACATATAACTCGCGAAGTCAACTTTTGATTGTTGGTGTAAGATTGTTTGTTGAACGAACATAGAAATATTACAAATGTTAATTTAGTCAATATAATTATTATTTTCGATTAATCAAGATTCTATATATGTAATATAGTCAACTCAAGCGTAACAATACACCAACTAAGTGTGTCATAACATGTATTAAGAATATTTCATGACGTAGGAACTTAATCTCTTCTGATCGTTGATGATTATAGATATATTTTGAAATTAAATTAATCAATTTCTGGAGTTGATCCTAAAGATATCTCAATTTTGTCTAGAGATTTAAACATTTTATGAATTTTTTTTTCATAATAAAATAAAATTATCGATTAGTCTTTTACGGGAATAATAAATCAAAATAGGATAGATAATATAGATTTAACCACTGACGAATCACACTCTAATTTTTCTTATGATAACATTTGAAAATAAATTAACTTGGATCGATTTTATTATCTCAAATTGAGGATCAAAATCGATCTTATCTCAACTATCTAGAAAGTTTTCTATTATTATGTTTTGTAAATATTGGAACTAAAATAAGTATTTTAATAACATAATATATAATATATAATTTAACCTTTTCATTATACTATGCTAATATTTTATCATCATTAATCATTGTATAATGCATGGTATGTAATTTTGAATGATACCACCCGGTACAGGCGGTACGTACCGGTCCGATGACATATCGGTATGTGGATCATCCGCTACCGGACGGATCGTGCTACTATGTTATAGTAAGAGGAAAAATATTTAAAATCACTCGATAAGTCTTGGTATATTGTTCGGTACGTCATGGTGTATCATTCGGTACACCGGTACTATACCGTACCGAGCCAACCTCAAAACACCGATACGATATTACATAACTTGATACAATGTAATATTCTTGTTCAAATTAAGAGCATTCAAGTCTATTTATAGCCTCTATAAAAATATATGATATCTCCCTCCATCTCTATTCGTAGGTATGCATTACTATTCTTGCCGGTAAGGAAAAATGAATTAATGGGAATAGGCAATAGTGATTAAAGAAGGTCTTACAACGAGAGAATTTAATAAAAAGGTATATGTAATTCTAACCTAAAAAAGGAGTGAGTGTAAGACAGACTTATAGAAAGGAATAAATCACCAAAGATTGCTCATTCCATTTATAATCCCTCAAATATGTAGGCCAACATTAACATTGGTTATTGCTGTGTGTGTGTCTTCATGGAAAGAACAACAAAAAAAGAATGCTGTAGAGATTGTGTTGGAATAGCTTAACCCAATTATTGTTTTGAGAAGAACATCTGAGATGAATCATATTATGTTCATGCAAGAAACGAGGGGAAAGGGAATCAAAATCTGTGATGGGTGGATGCAATCGATCGACCACTGGCTTGCCATCGAGCAGGAGAGGTGTGAAAGAAAAGAACAACTGTGGGAGACTCTCTCTCTCTCTGCAAGTCCCCATCGAGAGAACATGCCAGCAGAAGCTGAACATGTTGACTTGCACAAAGGAAATAAATGGCAGAATCCGTGCACAATCTTTTAATGTGACAGTTTACTTTCATTATGTGTCCTATCGTTTCTTCAAATCATTAAATGCCTTTTTAATGATGTCGTCTGCCCACACTTCCTTTCTGCATCAACTTGTCCTTCAAATAAAAGAGAAACTTATCCTACAACAAACAAAGGAGGTCATGATTTGCTATGCTGCACTCCGCTGCTGCTGCAATTGTGTTACAGATCAATGGCATGACTTGATAGATAATCTCTCTCTCTCTCTCTCTCTCTTTTAACGCTTATTTTCAGAGTTACCTCTATAATATTTCGATTCATCTCAATTTCGGACGTTTATAAAAAATAATAAATATATTATTATTAACTTTTATTTAAATATTTTAAATAATAATTTAGACTTACAAATTTTATAGATCGATTATTCTATCAAATCGAAAAGTGATAATTAATATCGACGTCGAAATAGTATTAAGATATGATAAACTAAGAGAAATATGTATGAATGAAGTTCGAGGATTGAAATCATCAAATTATGGTAAGATAGATAATATCTCTTTCTCTCTCTTAACTTGTATTTTAATATCAATTTCAAACATAAATTAAAATTATTCTTAATTTTTATTTAAATATTTTAAACAGTAATTTAGACTTAATAAAGTTGACAAGTCAATTCTTCTATCAGAATAAAAAGTGATAATTAATATCAAAGCTGATCTAGTATTGAGAAATGATAAAGAGCCTAAGCAGAATATATATATATACGGAGTCAAATGATACATTACGATATGAAACCAAAAAAAAAATGTAGTCAAAGGATAGATTACGATATGGAGTCAAAGGATACGTTACGATATATAGATAATGTAGTATTGAGAAATGATAAAAGAGCCTAAGCAAAAAATATATATACATAGATGGAGTCAAAGGATACATTATTGTATTGTATCTCACATGTATTATATCAAGAAATATATACATTATTGTATATATACATAGATGGAGTCAAAAAAAAATATATACATTATTGTATTGATAAGTCAATTCTTCTATCAGATCAAAAAGTGATAATTAATATCAAAGTTAATCTAGTATTGAGAAATGATAAAGAGCTTAAGCAAAAACAAATATATATAGATGGAGTTAATGGATATATTACGATATAAAACGAACGTATTGTATCTCACGTGTATTATGTCAAGATTTAATTTGGACTCTGTTATATTTTTGATGAGGGCAACAAACCGTTAAATATGAAAGATTGTAATATAGTCTCATATCATAAATGATTTAAAAATAAGATCGACTTATAAAAATATTATGAATATATTATTATTAATTTTAATTTAAATATTTTAAATTAAATTATTTGGATATAAACGGATTAATTTTTTTTTATCATGAAAAGCTCCACTAATATATATATAAATAATAATTTTTAACATCTATCTTAATAATAGTTTATTTTTAAATAATTTTATTGAGTTTAAATTAGGTCAAAAGGAACGGTGACATGTTAGTTGACAAGGAGTTAATTAACACAAGGGTAAGTAATGGGAGGAATGATCATCCAACATGAATGGTGGATCCCATCATTAGCAGTCATGTTCCATCATGACGGAGCCACCAAATGGCATCATGTGCCTTCTTAAGATAATGCAATTTGATGCACTCCCCAAACATATTTTATTTATGCGCATACCTATTTTCCAGGGAAGAAAAATCAAATGTCCGAAGACCCACCTCCCTACATGAATAAATGCAATGATGTTTTCATGTCATGTGATAGGGATGTGTTGCTACTTCTACCTGTCATAATGACTTTCGTGTTACTTCATCACCCTTCTGCCATGATGATGAGTTCATGCTCCTGTTCTTCCAGCTTTCAGCTGGTCCGATCCAA
This sequence comes from Musa acuminata AAA Group, assembly GCF_036884655.1. NCBI lineage: Eukaryota > Viridiplantae > Streptophyta > Magnoliopsida > Zingiberales > Musaceae > Musa > Musa acuminata. The sequence goes on from NC_088337.1 coordinate 26,712,746, forward strand.
TTAGATTCAGGATCGGTGACACAAAGCTACCACAACATCATCATCACATATATGTATAGGTTCTCAAAAGTAGCACAATATTTTTGCTTTCGAACAAAGTAAATAGATCCATCTTCATTTTTGTTCTTCTGGAGCCCGATGGATGATGGACAGTGAATGATCGAGCATGAACGCGGTGTCAGAGACTGCTCGAGGACTACTCGGGGATGGATGAATCGCTTGGGGTCAAGCAATGCCAAGGTTGCACGCAACTCTTTCGATCGTCTCTTTCCGGTGGCGGACGATCGCCATGTTAGCATCCGTTTTGTTCCTTTGCGAAACCCACGAGCACCACCAATCACGGGGCTTCGTTGACGAAGGAAATGTCCCCGTGAGGATCGTCAAACGCGTGCATGTCCATGGAATAACTCTGACAAGAAGAGAGAGAGAGAGAGAGAGAGAGAGAGACAGAGATGCCATGTATTTAACTTACTGCTGATTAATCAATGAAAACAGGAAGTGAGATGGGCTTATGTCATTTACGTGGTACAATTTGAGTTGGGGGAAGAAGAAGAATGTTGGGATGAAGAGTGGTCGTCGGCTGCCAACTGGAGTGATAGCAGTGGTTTTGTTTGCATGCTAACCGGTGCGTGACACCGGTCATGCACGGGCGGCCTCTTCGGACGGGGAACGCCGAAAGGGACGACCACTAAGATCAGAGACGACAAATAATGACCCCCCAACCTTAGTGCATTTTATCAACCTACAAGTTCCAAAGATTACATCAGACAATGACGGGGTAAGTTGACATCGATAGTGGCATTCGTATTTTCAGATTTATTTTAAATAAAAATCTTAATATAAGAAGAAATTCTCACCGAGTAGGAAAATCATGATAATGAGAGTTTTATTCTTATATTAATATTTTATGTATTTCTCTATTTTGATAGAAGAAAATAAATTCTTCAGAATTTATGCGAGAAAATATATATAAAAAAATTAAATTACTTTTATTTTTTTTCTTTGTGAATATTAAAAAAATCTCTTTTCTTAAAGGTTTTGGTGGAAAGAAGAAAGAAAGAAAGAAAGAAAAAAAGAAAAATAAATGAATTATTTTTTATAAAAAGAAATTAAAAAAAAAAGGGATACGTATGGGGAAACGTGTTTGTTGGTGCGTGTGTGTGTGTGAGTGAGTTGTTAGCTCCCTAATGGTGGGTGAGCTACTTAAGTTAGGTCACCATCTCAGGTTAATTGGCTCATCATCATCTGTGTCGGTTGAGCCGTCAAGGAGAAAAAGGAACGGTTCCCGTAGTTCGCACAAGCGGGTCCCGCGGCAACCCTCCAATAATGATGCCCTTTATTCCTGGTTGGTGTACTGTCCAACCATCGTCGATGCCTTCCACAAGTGCCCTTTCTTTGCTATATTTATGGTATAGTTTAGGAAAAGAATAATTTTAATCTAGAAGAAAATAAGTTAATTTATGATATTTATTCATGTGTGATTTAATTTGTGACACAATTAGAACTGGCTGATTCATTAAAAGTATTTTCCACTTTGCTAACCTTTTAAGTGCTATTTTATATGACTAAATTGCATATTAATTTAATTATATAGCATATGTTAATGCAAATGTGGCTCATGACTTCATAGTTTTCCCCTTTTTTTTATCCCCTTTATATAGAACAAAGAGTCACTTCATAATATCCTTCCACATGTAATTTAACTATTAGAGATTTATATATATTTTCTTATTGTCTATAGAAAATGAAGTTATTTCATAGTATCTTTCCCCATGTATAATCATTGATTAACATAATTCCATTTTTTTTCAAAAATAATATTTCATAATTATTATATCACAATGTTTCTCAACCTAAACAAGGGATGTTAAATGTCTAACTCTTCATGCATGTTCTTGAACAAAACAAGCCTCCATGGATCCCTCATACAATTGTAGGTTAATCCAATTAGGCCCAAAAGCTACGGTGTAAAGGCTTGATGATGGCCCATAAGAATCACCAAATAAGTTTATGCTTTGAAGATTCACTATGATAGCAAAGTTCATTAAAGAAAAATTAGAGTGATGGATTCAAGAATTAAAGCAAAAGAATTTAGATATTTCATTGAAGATTTGTAGAGTTAAGTGTAGATAAAAACAATTTAGCCAAACATGATAAAAAAATATAGACATTTGATAATATAGGACTAATTGAGTCTGAGTCTGAACCCTAATGCATGATCGATCGATTACAAACATAAATTCAATCATTTTTTCCGTCTTGATGTGAAATTATATCTCAATGTTAATTGCATAAATATAATCAAATCCAAACCAAACTGAATTAATATAATTTTTTTAAAAACAAATCGATTTAATTCTAATTTAAAGATTTCCTGAGCTACTAAACTCAATCGCATGTTTGTCGTTAATATTTTCTCTACTTAAATTGGATAAGTGATCGATTTCTAAATTTCATCGAAAACCTTATTAGTTATTTTCAATAATTAACCAAATAAGAGTTTGAATCTCGTTTTCATCGTTTTATCATTTATATAAAATAAATAATCACAAAGAAAACTATTATTTCGCCTTTTACTAAAGAATCGATATAATTCAATACCTTGCAACAATCTCATAGGAAAGGAGGGATCGCCTCGGTCAACGGTACTGTGTATCTCGTTGACTTTCAAGGGGCACTCCATCAAGACACGCGTACGCTGCTAAACAGTCCAAGCAAGCCGATGATGAATGTCCATGCCGGTCATTTGCTCCCCCGTTTCTACTGGGATTTGGGGATTGAAGTGAGGCGTGGTCGGGTGCGGGGGAAGGCTTGTGGCCGCAAGCATGTGCATAGCTGCATGGGCGTGGCAATCTCATCCTACCTACCAACTCCTCCTCCTCCTCAACAGAGACGAATTCCATGACAGGCATGCCGATCGCAATCTCGATTCTCTCTTTCTTTGCATAAAATGTATCTTTTCATTGGTTGTTGGCTTCGATTGTTCACTTTGCGAGGGAATTTCGCCGGAAATTTGATGACATGATTGTGATTGGTTTGATCGAACATGATGACAGGCCTACAAAACCAGTGGGGTGGTGGGGGGACGGTGACGGTCAGACGATATTGGGGGGGAGAGATGAACTGGGAGGGGGTACGTGGATGGGATGCACCAGGGATGGAAAGGTGGCCTTTCTGACGAACTTTAGGGAGCCTGACCCTTGGTCCGGTTCGAGGTCGAGGGGAGAATTGCCAAAGAGGTTCTTGGAGGTACTTCACATTTCTGTAATGGTTCCAATCAAAGCCTATTACTCCTGCTTCATATCTTTTAGTTTTCTGATCTAGGGTTTTGTCACAATTGGTTATATCACTGATTCATGGTTCAGTTTCTCTCCATCCAAAGGTCCTGCCTTTTGGTTTCCTTGGGTATGTGGTAATCACTTCAAATGTGGATGAACATTCTGTTTTAACTGATTACGTCTCGAGATTTAAATTTTTCGATAATTTACATTATTGCTAATGCCAAAATCTAACTGTTGGTTCGAAGAGCATATTGGCTGATTTATCTGTGTACAATATGCAAACATAAACAAAGGTTTTAGATGCTAAACAGAGGAACCTCCAGAAAAATCTTCATGAGATCATCCTTTTAATAACATACTTGAATAGTTCTGATGTTTCATCCTCTTAGGATGGGTTTGGCTCCTCTCTAGTATGGCAAATAGGGATGCATATCATATCCTGCATCTGTTCTGGCATGCATCTTCATGGGAGCCTTCCATCTGTCAGAGCATGATGGGTGTGGAAATCTATACTTATATGTACGTATTTTGTATATCGAGGGAATGAAGGGCCAAATGATGTCTTGAGCATTTGAAAATTTTAATGTTTCTTCAAGATGAAGCAGTTGAAGACCACAAGATGTATCTTTTGTGAGCCCAAGTAGGAAATTCTAGGAGAATAACTGCCTAAGACCCTTTGGGGTTTGGAGAAGGAATAGGATCATACTGACATCAAAGAGACCATTGTCCTCGATGTATAAAATTGGTAGCCATGGTAATGCTATTATCCAAAATCAGCAAGAAAATTCTATACCAACCAAATGCACCTGATAACCCCTTGAATTTTCGAAGTTTGCAACAGAAGCTTGCATTATTTATCACCATTTTGGTGTCTCATACAAGACAGTATGCCAAGCCTTACTTTGAGGAAGCTCTTTTAGGTTACAGCCAGAACTTCTTCAAATAGTATGAAAGTAGCTGCAGCACAATACATTCATAGGCTCGGTGATTCATTCCAATATTTTGAAGGTTTAACTAGTTAGTCAACTTGAATGTTTTTAAGAGCAAACGATGCACTCCATTCAATCTTTGAAGCAATCCAAAGTTCAAAACTTCATTTGAAGAGCTAACCCAGATAATTGAATGTTAAGTTTTCATTAACAAATATTTTCTTGGATAATTCTGTCTTAATTTTCTTTGCAATTTCTTTTTGACTGATCCTCTAATCCCGTTTGAGGTGGCATGCACACTTTACACTCAATATCTCTTGTTCTGATACAAAATTTTAATACTAAGCTTCTATCACAAACTCCTTTTATCTGTACAACACGTTCCTTAAAAATCCTTTCTAACAAAAGTGTCTATTGTGTTTTTACGTTTATTTTTGCAACGTATGCATTTCATAATTTTTTTCTACTGATATCGTGTTCTTGTACAGTGAATCTTCTTACGGTCAATTTTAGATCTTTCTGTAACCATTGAACAGTAACCTTTGCCTGTGCTTTTAGGCTCACTCAAAAATTTTCCCTTCTGTTCCTTTGGCGTAGAGCACAAAATGCCCTTCAGAGTTTGCAGAGGAAATAGTCAAGGAAGCTGATCAATATAATGGCTTTAATCTGATAGTGGCTGATCTTTGCACAAAATCCATGTTCTATATCTCCAACAGGCCAAAAGGAAAACCTGCTTCTCTTCTGGAAGTTCTCCCTGGTATCCATGTACTTTCAAATGCAAATTTAGATTCTCCTTGGCCCAAGGTAGGCATTTCACTGAGGTGCATTAATTCATTTGTTTTGGAACATTTGTCATTGCAATCAGCATTCTTTTTTCTTAAAATATATTTATGTTCTCTTTCTTTATCTTTCACAAGTAAGTTCAGATCGCAACATGTCAAGAACAGCATACTTTTTACTTTAAATTGTGGATCCCAACTATAAAAAGCATTTCTTAAATGCTAAACCTCTACTCAGAGGAGTTCTCCTTAATTTCATTTCTGCTGAGCATTGTTAAGTGTGAAGTGTGAAAGGGTATTATTAGTTGCCATGCACATTTTTCTAGCATTTTATTAAAATTCCTCTTACCCTGCTTGTCTTAACATGGAATAAAGCAAATATATGGTGAAGTAATGTGACACTCTGAATTACATATCGTGCTGGAACATTTGTTTGGAATCTGAATCGATGGTGATTATGCTCTTGTCACCTTGATCAGATGCCCATTCCTTCGAACCTTTTTTAATGCTATTTTTATTGTGCCGAAGTGTCACGGACTTAGCTGGTTTTGCCTAAGTCGTGCGGCACCCTTGTGTGTCCGTCCGCAAAGTTCAGCCTCCCCGAAGCCTCCCATGTCCTTTAGGACCCATAAAAGAGAGAACGGGTTAGAGGAAACGCCTCATTCGGGATCCACAAGCAAACATCTCCGAAAAACACTTTATAAACAATGCAAATTACAAACAGACTTTACAAGCTCTGAACAGTAGCACAACAAAAGGGTAAAATGATCCATTACAGACCGAACTAAAATGGGACTAATAAGCCTTCAGCTGTCTCTCTACATGCTAGTCAAAGTATGAACATACCAAAAGACACGGACATACATAAGCATTACATCAAACATCCTGTTTAGAAGTTTGTCCGTGACATTCTCCCCCACTTATTCCTTCGACGTCCTCGTTGAAGCCTTTGCCGACACTGCAACTCCTCGTCTTTGCTGAGTCTTCAATCTTCTGCTCCAGCTACAATGCGCTTCTTGACTCCCAACTGCTCTCCGTTGCTGTTTTTGAGTAGTTGATCCTTTGATCCGCCATGCTGCTTCAACTCGCCAATGACTCTGACTCTAGTGTGGGGTTGGCTGAGTTGTGTTGATCCATGTTGGTTCCTGCGGATCCTCCAGATGAAGGAAAAGACCATCCTTACTGCGCCAGTCTCTCAAATGCCTCGTGCTGCTTGAACTGGGTGGATGCTTGTTGGAGCTTTAACGAGCATTGCCTCGCAAACTTCTGAAGTTTTGGGTCTTTCCTTCACAAAATTTGCTCATTGACTCTTCTTTCACTTAGTTGTCATATCCAAGTAGGTTCGCATCACTTCCACTTTCGATTGGCATTTCATTGGGAAATGAAGCGGACAATCTACTCTCAGTAACACTGATCACCGTTGGTGAGGATTTGACAACTATTGTCTTCCATTATCTTCAAAGGGTCTTTGAACATATGCAGAGCTCCTCTGCTAGATAGATAAGGGAATTGAGGTACTCGATTTCGCCCATTCTCTTAAGAGTTGAGAAGGCAAAGGTTACTTGACTACGCCCGCCTCCTCGAGGTTGTACTCCATGCATCGAGCTGGTTACTGGCCTTCGCCTGCTCTTTGCTCACACTTCTGAAGCACTTGAAGTGTTTGCACTCCTTGCGCTGAGTTAGCTACTGTGATTCACCTTCTCAATGCCATTGAACTTCTGGAATGCAGGAAGTTTTCACCCCAACTTGGAGTAATTCTCTAATAGATGTGGTCGCCTCTGGGATTGTACCGTCTTCTCCATCAACCCTGCCGCCTACTCCCCTGAGTAGCAAAGGTACAGCACCGCGTACTGCCTGCTTCGTTCCTTGGTCGTGCACTCTTGCATGACCCGAAGTCCTTCACTTTCGGCTATCTTGATGAGAAGCTCATTGACACCGGTCTTACAAAGTTCCTCGGCCTCTGTCCTTCAGCCTTGTCTCGGTACTTGGAGATTGCCTCTGCATGCTCCACCTCCTCGACCCCTTTCACGACCAAGCGCTCTCCCTCCATGAGAGCAAGGGATCAATGACTTTCACGGAAGTCCCGCCTCTGCGGTACCATGGCGCTACCATGCCCATGGCCCTACTATCCATCGCTTCGCATCTGCATCCCTTTTCTTCACGATCAGTAGATATGTCTCCGTGGCACTCCTCTGAGTCCACCTTCATTCTAACTGAAGCTTGATTTTGGATAGCTAAGTCCCTCCGGACTCATCGTCGCTTCCTTGCCCTTTTCGACCCCCTGCTTCAACACCTCTGTGTTCTCTAAGCAGTCCGTTTGGTCGATGGAAAGACAGACTGCAACTCCCATGCATGGCCTCTGCCATCACGTTGTAGGGTTTGCACCGATTCTGTTCTCCTTTGCTTCCTTGGTAGCAACGTTCGCTTACTCGACATTGTCCTCTGACTTATCGGGCACCCTTAAGCGAATATGAGCTTTGGAGCAGTCCAACTCTCCAACTGCTTCGTTCATACCTCTGCATGATCTAGTCCCTCACCGGACTAGATTGTGTGTATCGCATTGCCACGAACTGTTCCACCACGATCCGCTGCACCATGTCGCCTCCTGGTGACATCTCTATTGCATTCTGATCCTTGTGGGAAGAACTCGAATTATGAACCCTCCATGTGTGGCCTCTGCCAATACATCGCAGGGTCTCTTCCACCTTCGATTTTGTTCGCTCCTTTGGCAATCGACCTTCATCCACCCACTCTTGGTTCACATCTAGATGAAGCATCGCTCTAGAACAGTCCGTCGCCTAGTAGCTCCCGAAGTCCCCCGACTTCGCTGCAATTAGTGCACCATTGTCTAGATCCTGGGCCTCTGCCCCTACCAGCACAATCTCCGTTGCGCACCGCTTCCTTCATGGCAACTTGAATGGCAACACTGTGGCATATTCTTCAAGAGTACCCACCTCTGAGTCCTCTTGCCTCGTGCTAAGGCCTTCTGAACCCAATTTCGCCTCCGCAAATTGAGTCGCCTTAGTTCCTCCATCAAATGCTTCTCCGAGATAAGGTGCATGTGCCCAGAAGCTCCTTTCGTCTTTGGCACCATGCAAGATGAGTCCACTCCGTCAGAATGAAGGACCCATGGAACAACATGATTCTACTCTTGCCTCTACAAGAGTTCCTGTCCTTGACCTCCGTCTAAGGAAAGCACTGTGCCTCCGCTCCATGTTCCAACTTCTATGCTGGCTCCCTTCATGCGGCTTGGGTACTTCGCCAAGTTACACCCAAGTTGCTCCGCTCCTCGTTTTTGCATTGAGTCGATGGTGGCCCTCGCGCCTACCATTCCACGGGGTAGCCCTCCCTTGAGTCCGATCTCCACATCGACTCAAGTGTGCCTTCATTTGTGTTGCTTTGGGACACTCCCCCACTTGATCTCGCAATGCATCCACCAATGCATTCTCTCAAGCGAGATCATGCGATGACTCCTCACCGCTTGCTCGGTCCATTGAGCTTCGTGGAGTTGTTGTTTGTTGAGGTACTCCTCCTCAACATGTGCGGTCCGTCCCACATGATTCTCCCTCTGGAGAGCCGAGACTTATCCCTCCTGGATAACTGTCCCATTGGAGCAATATCTCTCTTCGTTTCGGAGACCACCATCCCCTTGGACTACTCCGATCTGCTGAACAAACTGTGTATTGTTCTGCCTCCTGCAAACGCACTTGCTAGATTGCGACTCCACGTCAATACAGCCCCCGCTGCACCACTCAAGGCCTAGCAACATGCTGAACTCGTTGCACACTTCAGCATCCTACAGACGTATCCTTCACATGCCGAAGAGAAAGTTTCAACGCTCCATGGCGCCGAGTTTCGGTCGCCTTGGGATGGCCGCGAACATTCCATCGTCCGCATACAAGCCCATGCATGAGTACCGAATTCTTTGAGTTAGCAATTCCCCTCACCTCTATGAGCTTTGCACAACTCTTTCGATCGCTGAGCAACTCATTCCACCTTGCATGGTCTCATTCTTACCAAGCGCCTCGCTTGCCTTGAGCACCATCAAGTATAGTTGTCAACGTTGAGCCATAGCTCAAACTCAGCCATCCCAACCTTTGTGCACTCCACATTCTTCCAAGCTTGTCTGTTCTCGTGGTGCCTCCTGCGTGAAGGGTTGGCCATTCCTCTGAATGCCAATCTCAGATGCCCGCTCCTCCGAGCGACTCCTTTTCCCTATATCTCCATGCCCGTTTTCCCCCAAATGGTAGCGCGTGTGCTGACTGCCCTCAACGCAGCCTCGCTAGGTCCCCCACATTTTGCATGCTAAGTGTTTCTATGAGTGCTTGTCCCGCTCTGATACCATCTGTCATAGACTTAGCTAGTTTTGTCTAAGTCGTGCGGCACCCTTGCGTGTCCGTCCGCAAAGGTCAGCCTCCCCGAAGCCTCCCATGTCCCTTAGGACCCACAAAAGAGAGAACGGGTTAGAGGAAATGCCTCATTCGGGATCCACAAGCAAACATCTCCGAAAAACACTTTATAGACAATGCAAATTACAAACATACTTTACAAACTCTGAACAGTAGCACAACAAAAGGGTAAAATGGTCCATTACAGACCGAACTAAAATGGGACTAATAAGCCTTTGGCTGTCCCTCTACATGCTAGTTAAAGTATGAACATACCAAAAGACACGGATATACATAAGCATTACATCAAACATCCTGTTTAGAAGTTTGTCCGTGACAGAAGGGTACCTATTATATATCTTGCTTTTTTTGTTCTTTTCATAGTTCTATACATTTCAAAGAATGTTAGTCTTATTGACTTGTACCATCGGCACAACAATAGTAGTCATATCAATATAATTTAGTTGTCAGATACTTTGTAACTAAAAAAGCTATTATTACGAACTCGCGAAGCTTTCCAAGTCTCAGCAATGTGTCAAATGGCCATCTGATTCTGGTATTTTTCATTTGCTTTCTGAAGGTGGATGAGTATGGGATTAGCATTAGCCTCAACGACGATCTAGGTTCCTAATGTGCATGATAATTAAGTAAAAGTTAATTTCTGTGTGAGAACATCTCACTACTACATGTTAAGTTATTAATTAGCCAATGGTATTTTTTCAGGTTTATTTCTCTAGGGATGCACAAGATGATATTATATTTATGCAATGATGAAGAAAAGTTATTAATTGGTTCTTTACTCATCAGTCGACTGTATACAACTTTCATCAATTGTTCAGGCCCAGGACAACTTGTGCAACTTTCTATCTTTCAATTTTCAATAGGATATATGAAATTTTATTTGGGGTCCTGAGGATTCCATGTAGTAGAAGCCAGAAGGTCCAAACCATTAATCTGTAAAAGAAATGAAAGCTGGTAAAAGCATCATGTTAACAAAAATGAAGGCAAACCATTCTCTGGTTCATTCTTCATGAAGGGGAATTTCTTTTCTAGATCTCTAGTTGTAAAAGTAAAGGTATGTTGTCAATGGGATACTGTTTTTGGGGTTAGCAAGTTGCGAGTTTCTCGCAGCAGTTATGTCCACCTTTGCTTTCTGCAATGGTATGTCAAATTTGAATGATTGAGTTCACAATAAGTTGATTATGCAAAGCATTTGGAATGCCATCTTATATTTATCACAATCGATCAGCTAACACCTGTGGTTTTCACATGTGACCTTACTACTGAAAATTATGTAATCAGTCTTCTTTCTTAAAAAATTTGGCATACTATTTGTTGAAGTTAGTGATTCTAAATCACCTGAATAAATCGCTCGACATCAAAACCAACATTTGTACCAATCATTTTGTTTTCTTTGCAGGCAGAAAGATTGCGCAAGGGTTTCAGCGAAGTACTAGCGAGTTGCAGGGATGAGGAACTCTGCATGAAGGACATTGTCAAAAAGCTGATGTGTGACAAAACAAAGGCTGAGAGATATATGTTACCAATGACTGGATGCAGTCCTGAGCGGGAGTTGGAAGTCAGCTCAATCTTCATAGAGACACACAGAGAGCAGGTAAGAAACCAGATATACTGCTTTGTTACTGCACTCAGAGCATTTGATTCAGTCATTCCAATGTTTTGCCACCATCACAGGGACTTTACGGAACGCGAAACATGGGTGCATTATCGGTTAAAACAAGCGGCGAGGTTAGCTTCTATGAGAGGTATATCGAAAATACCAACTGGAAGGAACATGTCTTTCAGTATCACGTACAACAATTGTAGTCGATCAAAAGTTCAAAAGATGGATGAATAATTGGTCAGTTTGTTTCTGACACTGGGTACTCTAGAAAGTGTTCTAGAAAATGGCATGATAAGCTATCTCTGTTATTACAACTCTTGATAAGGAGAGAGAGAGAGAGAGAGAGAGAGAGAACTACATGCCGAATCAGATATGATAAGAGGATGTTTGAGTCAAAGCAAGATGGTTACCGTACGTCGTTAGACGTACCCTGTTGCATCATTTCTTTCCAGTGAATTCAGTGCTATCATGGCGTGTGCTCGGAAATGCCATGCTCTGTGGACGATATTGCATCGATGATATTTACTGATCCGACAGCTACAGTGTTTGGTATGCACCGTCTGATACAAGCCTCGTGACGCCAGACACTTGGATCACAAAAAGGAGATGGAACAACATAGGATGAACTCAGGAGATGACAACAAAACAAGCAGCAAGTGGTTTACCATAAACTTCACCAAAAGAGAGATTCACGTAGTACAGCTAATCTATATGTCATCAAGAACACATGCAAGTGTGGGTGTGTGCTCTGATGCACCGGTGGCACCTGCATTCCAAGGCCATTAGCAAATATTGTACACTTCTATGATGTGCAGTGTGTCATCAGCTTCATGATACAAGTTTCAGTACCGAGAATAAAGCATATCACTGAAGCTAATACCCAATACAGACAAAGGAAGAACCAATGACCCCAGAAGGAAAAAAAAAAAGTGAGAACGAAAAATCCAGCTCTAACATTACTCATGTTTATTGATTCAATTCTCTGGACCTAGATTCAGCCTTCCTTGCCTCGTCGGGTGTCGACGGGAAAAGCTCAACGTACCTTGAGCCAATCGTCATCTTGTCCTTGCACATAGCCTTCTTTGCCACCTCCACGGTTGGGAACTCCACCAATGCCTCACCTGTGGCTTTCCCATCCAGGCGATAAGCAATGTGTACTTTGTCCTCGCTCAGCTCAAATTCCTCGAAGAAGTCGACTATATCAGACTTGGTAACAGAGTAAGGAAGACCACGAAGCTTTAGGACTTCAGTGTACTCCATCTTGTCCTTGTCCTCGTATGATTTCTTCACACGAACAGGTGGGGCATCTTGGTGATACTCATCCTCAAAGGCCCAGCCACCACTGTTAACCTCCGTAGCAACTGCACGGTAATAGTCTTGTTTGCTGCACCGGAAGACTTCGATGTACCTGCGGCCCATGTTCTGCCTATCCCTTTGCAGGGCAAACTCAGCCTGCATGGGTGATGAAAAGACAACGAATGCGTCTCCAGAGAAACGCCCACTCTTGTTAACAAGCAGACAATCCACAATATCCAGACCCATAAAGAACTTGATGATGTCCAGGTCATCACAGTTGAACGGAAGGCCTCTCAGTCGGACCACTGGGAAGGAGTGCATGCTGCCAAATCCTCCATTGAAACTGCTACCAAAAGGCTGGTAGGAGCTGCCAATACCTCCCACCGAGAAATAGGGACTTGAATCCATCAATCTTGACCTCTTTGAGCCAACCTCGTATCCATCCATAGCAAAGCCGCTGCTCACTGCGAAGTAGGGATTTGATTCCATCATTCTTGGCCTCTTTGTCCCATCGTACCCGTCCGAACCCCCCCCGCTCCCCAACATTGCCCTTCACATAATTCAACAACCCAAGGAGAAAACACCCCCGTCGCTCAATCCCCACATTTATTAAGGCCTTACCCAGCTTATATTTAACTTTTTTCTTGTATCATAACATTAAAATCTAAACCATAATTTATGCATTTATAATTTTTCTAGCCGTTATATAAAAAATCTCTAAAGGTTAGGAATTGATGTGCTTCTACATGCTAGTAATCCAAGGGAAACAAATCACATGCAAATAAAAACAAAAAGAGAAAAAAAACACAAAAACACACACATCACTTAAAAATGAGGGGTCAAATTACTCACAGAAGCTTTTACAATCTAGAGAAACTAAGAAAACAGAAACCGCTAGGGCAGTTAGAGAACAACAATTTGGTCCTTAGAATGAATATTTCTATTTGAATATTGAGAGAAACTTGGCAATCATGCCTTATCTATCAAACAGAATTTACTAATGGAAATTCAAAGGATTAATGAACGAGAAACAACAGGTCATCGGATAACAATAAGATAAATCAGTTGGATGAATTGGTTCATGTATTCGGCATTAAATTAATGTAAACCGCAAGCTAGCACACGATGAAGATAAGAGAACACATACAAAAGCCCCCAACCACAAATCCCCCCACATAAATTTTTTTAAGATGCCTATCTGACCACTGGACCAAATTTTACTAATAACTGTAGTGAATTTTAGCCAAATTGAAGCCCCAGGCATTTTCTTCCCAGAGTCCAAGTGCTTTTAGTAGATATCACCTCCTACATCCGAAAAATAAATAAAGATGCTTTGTTATGAGTTATATTCAGTGAGACATGCAAATAAAGCAATATTTATGAGTACTCTCCTCATATGTTTTCAATATGTTTAGAATCACAAGATCTTGAATGACATAGAAACTGTCAATCTAAAATAACTCCCACACTAATATTTGTAGATTAGGCACCCTTTACACCCTCCTCTGACTAAAAGAAACCAAAAAAAGAAAAGAAAAAAAAGGAAACATACAAAGGAAACTATTTTCTCTCAAAGAAAAATAAATCCAAGCTCAAGATTATATCAATTTCCATCCTTCCCATTTGCTTGTACCATGTATATTCAGTCATTATTATGCATCTAAACTGCTTTGATTATGCAACCCAGTCTATGATTATCATTGACTAAAATAACATTTCAATCATAAAAAAAAATAAATGAAGTTACATGTTCTTCCTTCTTTATGTAAAAGCCACAACCATGTAGGCATATTCCTTTATACTACTAGCACATGACTAGATTATAATAGCACATATATTGAGAAGTTCGATAAGCGAGATCGCTCTGACACCAATCAAATGATTCCGACGCGAATTTGCTCAAGTTTCTATCTTTTCCATTTGAAGTGACTCAATTTAGAGAAACTCAAATCCAAGTGTCTCAACAACATCAGATCAAAGGAAGGTAAGCAAAGCCCTCACGGGGGCCTCAGCCAAGGTCTTCAAGAAAACGAATAAAAGAAAGGATTTCGCACTCAAATCGATTTCAATCAATGCCAAAACCCAAATATTTCAAGAAACACAGGAGAAGCCTCCGAAAAGCGAGCAAGAAAAAGAAGGAAACATCTACCGGAAGGCAAAAGCGCGAATCTTGCCTCCAAAAAAGCATTATAGCTGGGGTTTCTAGGCTTACCCTCTCGACCCATACATGGCTCCCACGATGGTGCGCTCTTCGGCGGCGATTGATCGAGAGCAAAGGAGTCGATTAGCCGCTTCTTTCTGCCCGTGAGGGGGAACACGAACCCTAATTCCCATTTTATAGCACGCACGAGTGTTCCATCGGCCTAATTTTTTGGGCCCGGCCCGGTCCGAACCGGGCCAGGCTGGGAGAGTTGTATATAGATAATTATGTTCTCTATTTATATTTTAGTTCTATTACATATTATATATTGCATTCTTCGAAGATCTATCATTATAGTTAACATCTATATTTAGACATGTTCTTGAATTGATAATTCACTGTTTTACCGACCAATCAATAGAACATTAACATCAAGTATTAAGAAACATTGCATCATTTTATTCCATCTTACAGTGCAGCACAGAGCTTTAAAGCCAACATTTAACTGATATAACGAGCCACCTGTTTCGAGCTCAAGCGGCGGTCCCACACGCAATGCACGTACAACCCGGCCCACACGTGCAGGCCGCTCTCCCGCACCCGCAGGGGTTGCAGCTGCAGTGCTACTCGCACGGGCGCAGCGAATGGCTCCCCGTCGCCGCAGCCACCGAAGCGTACCTGCCCACGTCCGATCGAAGGGATAATTAGACGAACAACGTACGACCCCTCTCGCGGAGACGAGAGGGTGATGGCAGTGCGTGAAATCAGCTGCAGACGTCGCCGCCCGTGGACGACACGGCACAGCCGCACGTGCCGTTGCACGCCGTGTCCTCGACACGGTCGCTCTCCGCCATGCACTCACGTTTCACGGCCGGAGCGAAGCCCGTTTGTGCTTTGCTCGTGCAGGACGTAGAACAGGACGCGTAGCGTGGCGTGGCGTTCCACAGCAGCGAGCACGCGTGAGGGCCATGCAACGGCGAACGTGTCACATCGCTCGCCTGCCGTCCGAGAGAAAGAACAGAGCAAGGATTGGAGTCGCAGTGGACCGAGTCGACAACCAAGAATCTCTGAACTCTTAATATCAACATAGTATTCATGTTACAGTTTCAATGTCACTAAGATACATTAGCATTCAAAGCAACATGAATCAGTATCTTTCTACATGTTACAAGTAACCGATGAATATATCCAAGTTCTAAGGTTATGATCTGACAAGAGTCACTGGTTAACTCCTGAAGCAAATGCTAGAAAGGGCAGTTTTCCACGCAAAAACATTCTGGAAATGCCTCGCATGCTGACATCTGGAAACCATATGTTGCTCTCTTGCACACTCCCCCTACATTTCCATGTCTCCTTTGCCTTCTTCTTCTTCTTCTTCATGTTCATGATGGAGTAGGCAGTCTCTCTTTCCTCTTTCATGGCTTGTCTCCTTGAAATGGTTTGCTCTGATGCGTCTCCCAGATAAGCGCAGGACGTGCGCAGGACTGCAACAATCTCTAGCATTTCATTCACTCTTCTTCCATTGCCTAAGAGGGAGCTTTTCCCCATGAGCTTGTCTCTTACGAACGCCTTGAACCTGCTGAAGAACGAGAATCGACCTCCTGCTTTGGTGGCGAGCTCAGATGTCTCAGCGACAGCGTCTTGTCTTCCTGTTGGATTCAAATGGAAGCTGACCTTTTTGGAGGGCTCCACATGGTGGAAGAACGTCTTGGTCTTCCCTGCATGCGACACGAACAGGCCATGGTTGAATTCCACCTTGTTGCAGGCATCAAACGCAGGAGTAGTTGCAGCAAACATGTCTGTCTCATGATCGATGTCGACGAAACCAACAGCGAACTCATCTGGTTGGGACTGCGAGAAGATGGGCTTGGCGTCGATGCCATCAAGAAGTGCACTACTCTCATCCATCTGTGAAACAAACAAGACCGATCTTAAGATGAAGAAGCCCAAGATAACGTACGTAGCTTCAGCTGGAAATTAAGTTCCTCCTACCTCTGTCGATCCACAACAGTGCAAGGTTGCGACAGCTCGTAGGTTCTCCACTTCATTCTTCTCTTCCTTGAACTCCTCTTCCAGATCACTTATCTCGATAAGCTTCGTAGGCTCCCCAAAGTTGCCTGAACTTACACAGTCAGTTCGCTGAAAGAACCGAGTACCGCCTTCATCATCTCCTCTATCGAGCTCCAAGAGAGATGATAACTCATCGAAATGGGGATTAGTTCCAACCCACATGTCAGTGCTATTAACCAGTGGGAATGTATCTACTTGATTACTGGTTTCCAGAAAGTTACCAGGGTGCATGAAATGAGGGAACTCCTCCACCTCCGATGGAGGCAAGGAGAGCCTGTGTTGCACCCTCGCACACTGCACCACCATATCTGCCTTCGTTGGTGTGTAGGAGAAGCTTCCACCACCCAAAGTTTGTTCGCTTGCATGCGGCATCCGATTGCCAACTACTGGAGTAGTTGCATCAAGAGAAGGTCCCTGCATCATCACCGATGAGCATGCATCGTTCGGAAACGCTCCATCGATCCACTGTGAATGAGCTTGGTAAGGAGCACCGTATTGCTCGATGATCTTGGGGCCTGGCGCAGTCTTCTTGAACACTCGGCACAGAGCGTATGCGTCCTTAATCCACGGAGTGTTAAGAGAAGAAGAAGAAGAAGAAGAAGAAGAAGAAGAAGAATGAGAGATCGGTGGATTGATACTGTAACGTATTATATATACACATACCTGTAAACCTGAAGCGGCGTTCTCGCATTCCTTCTCGTCGAGGCGGTACTCATGCATGACCCAATCGGTACGAGAGCCATGCGGCGCTCGTCCGCCGTAGAAGACGAGGGTCTTCTTCATCCCCACCGCGCGCCTCTGCGAGTTCACCTTACGATCCTTCCCCGTGGCTTTCCAATACCCGGCCTGAGTTGCTCGGTTGGTCCTCGATCCATTGGGGTACTTGCGATCCCGCGGGCTGAAGAAGTACCACTCCAGATCCTTGCTTGGCAGAAAGGATTTCTCTGAGATGGAATGGCGGGCATTAAATTTGCAATGTTCTCTCTTGTTGACCTTTTGACTCGAGTGAATTCATCGAGAGGTTTCTACATGCTTACAATATCCATGCATGGTATCCTTCCGAACAAGGAAATCTAAAGCAACATAGGTGAAGGAGATAGGAGATGTAGTGAGCGGACGAGCTTGATCGTCTCATCTCATCTCATCTTAAAGTAAGTACGAGTAACCTTTAACTTTATGTCCAGAAAATAAGTATCATACTCACAAGGTTACTTTCGGTCTCTAGGTTTTTACCATAGGCTTTGAACAAAGTGTTCTTCTTTATCTTTAAGAAGGTGAAAACCTAACCTACTTTGTTTTGAGGAAAGCTAAATGATAAATATACGTATAAGATCATCAAATCTAGCCCAGAATCTTGTTATGATGGAGTATTACATGGCTGGGAATGGGGAAAGGTCTCTCCGACAAGCAACCTAGGAATCGCATGCAGGTGGATGAAGTGCAGCTGAGGAGATGCCCCAGAGACCATCCATTTCTTGAACAGCTTGTTTGTCAAGCAAATCTCTAACATGGGGGAGTTCGACGATCAAACATAGGATTGATCTCGGTAAGACACATGAACTCTCAAGAACAACGGGAAGGAACCAAATATTTGTACCTGGTAAATCCCATGGCTCGCATTTGTAGAGATCGACCTCAGGAATGATCTCCAGCTCAATCATGCGTCCATTAATCTTCCTTTTTAGGTAGTAAACGATGAGCTCTTCGTCGGTGGGATGAAACCGGAAACCAGGAGGCAAGCTCACCGGCGCCATTGTCTTCTCAGCTAATTCTGACTCCCTGAAACAACAAGAAGAAGGCAGACGAAGGCCTTTTTCATCCCAAAAGAACTCAGAATAGATGTACAAAAGCTATAATCTAACAGTTAGATACGTAGATATGTTGGAGATCTTGATCGAGACCTCGATGGGGCAAGAGAGAGGGGGGGTGCGGGAGGGAGGGGGGAAGGGGAGGTGGTGGGTAAGCTTTATAGTGGGATGTGATCTGAGTTGTCTCAAATGCTATTGGGTTGGTTAGATTCCTGTCGGCGTCCAGGAGAAGCTCGAGGGCTATATCTTGCGTTTGTTTCCTTTTCTCTGCATGGATTCCATGAACGGTGACATACAAACATGGCGGCTTCTTTCTCTTCTCCCTCGCCAATAATAAAGCCTGCGGCGGTAACGTGGCGTCTTTCTATTGGAGGACGCCGATTAATGGGCTTCATGCGCTTCCAAATCATCAAGGATTGTACTTACACCTTAACTAATTATCGCCGATTATTAGTAAATTTTGGATTATTATTTTCGATTATTCCTTCAACAGTGGAACAATTTTTAGTTGAATCACTGAATTTCTAATTTGCGCCTTCTGACTTCTCGAATTTAACCAACATTTATATCAAGTATTATCATCAATCTGATTGAATTCGACCACCTAATAAATTAGTGAGAAAAATTTTCACTAATTTTCTGTATTGAGACATTTTTGGTAATCCTTTTGGCTCTGAAACAAATTAAAATTAAATCCTAATCTTTTTTTGTGTTATTAGATTCCCCAATTTGAGCTTATTATATGCAAATCAAGAAAAGTTTACTTCAGCAAATTACTATTTTGGTAGAAATGTTTGTACTATGTTATATTTATGTATATATGTACGTATATATTTATTACGAGTAAGGTCTGCTATACCGAAGCGTACTGCACCAGGTGGTACGTACTGGTCTGACGGGTTACCGGTACATGGATCGTCCGGTACCGTTACAGTACTACAGTTCTATACTGTAGCACTGCTGCAGTATTAAAAAATATAAAATTGTTCGGTACATCAGGGTGTACCGTTCGGTACGCCCTGATGTATCGCCCGGTACACTGGTATCGTACCGTACCGAGCCCGGGTCGAAACGTCGGTACGACACGATACGACGAACCTTGGTTACGAGTAACAAAATCAAGATTTATGAATTAAAATAAATGACAAACGATAGACATGATTGAATGCATATTTTATTGAAATTTATAGATTATCAAAATATATTATAATTTCAGATGATTCTTTTTTTTTATTATTAAGAAATATACACATGACGTTTCGGTGAGGAATACCAAAAGCTGGCGAGGAGAACCGATACCAAAGGCACGCATCGTCAAGCATGTGACGCAGCACGACCTTTGGCGCCTCCCCAGGTATCCACGTGGCGAAACATGATCGGCTGGGCTGGATCCTTTTCCTTTCCCTCAATCCATCTTTGGGTGCCTTTCCCTCCCTTTTTGGGTTTACTATCTTATCCCCACTTAGACATTTTTCCCTATAATTTTTTGTTTGCTCAAAAAAAAAATCATATCCTTATCATCATCAAATTATTATTATCATTAATAATAATAATAATAATTTTATTATTATTACTATGATCAATATCATAACAAACATATATCAGTATAAATATTTAATTTCATTCGACGTAGGTGTTAGGTGATCCATTTATGTTTATTATTATTATTATTATTATTATTTTAATATTAAATAAAATTATTAATTATGTTTGTGTTTCATATATAATTAATATTCTAATTAGTATTGCTATAACATTGTTATTTTTTTAATAATATAGCAAAGCGATTTATCAAGTGAGTTTTGTCCAAATGCATCTTATATCTAAACGAATTCCTTACTAATAAGAATATCATAATAATATAATAGATTTAATTAAATCATTAAGTTCATAAGTTATTAAGATACACATTGGCCCTCTCAAGATCTCGTATTAGTATCAACTTTAGAAATCGGATCATTCCTTTTACATCGTGCTACAGTATGCTATATCTTTATGATATACATTGACCGACCCTCTCGAAATCTCCTACTAACTTTAGTTCCATGTAATCATGATAGAGTAATCTAAATCTTAATTTAGCCGTGGAGCCGACCATAAATGGACAAACTTCTTCGGAAGAGTAAGATTAAGAGTCAAACGCGAGCTTGGTGTCTTCTGAGTTTGCATGGCAAAAAGGATGATGGGCTGCCATGAATTGGTGGCTGCCTTGAAGGGATTAGGATAATGGGGAAATGGTGTTGGGATCGATACTTTCGTGCCTCCCTTGAATTGGTGGCTACCGTGCCAAAGTAGGAAGCAAAGTTCTTTGGTTCACCAATGTGCCAATCTAATATTAATTGGAAACCAGGTCGGTGAGCGTTGACATCCATCACGGCCGAAAGGTTTGCCGACCTAATGTCTCTTTCTTTGGATCTCAAAATAAAAAAAAGATTTTTATTAGACCCGTAAACTCTACTTTTAAATCAATGTGAGACTAAATATGACCTTATATAATTTCTCTAGTTGGAACGGCAAGGCGTCTTCATGAACGTCAAATAAGATCTATCGTTAAGTGAGACTCCGATAAGACTACAATGATTAGAGAGTAAAAGAAAATTAATACAAAATAAAGAGCCAAAGATGATCCCTCTCTTGTTTACATCATGCTTATACATGTAAAGATTAGCGATAAGACTTTATCCATATCATGAAAATATTCATGTGTATGAACTTGTATAGATTCTATCATGCATCTTCTTGTTTTAATTCAAGAAAGATAATGGCTCAAACAGAGAATCCAATATATTACATAAAAACAAATATTCATGTGTGAGATGAAATAGATAAACATGGCTGTCTTATGAATCATGTTATTTCCATTTAAAATAGACAGACATATAAGACCAACACTTAGAAAGTGTTACCAAAGAAATATTGTGGAAGATGGAGCTTTTCTTCTAACAATTTTTCCTAATGCCAAGATCAAGAAACTTTCTTTCTAAAAGACTCTGCAGATGCCGAGATGATGTGATGCTGAGAATTGTCATAATAGTTGCATTCTGTATCTCTGACACTTTTGATCTGGATGCTCAAATTATTCCAAAAACAAATGAATTCTGTAGAGCCTACTCATTGATACAACAGCACTGATGAACCAGCTTAATTAACATGATCTAACGCTACATTCACCGATAGCTAGCTTATTGCATAATGTCTTGTATGCTGCACTGCAATGCTTGAATTTCTCCTCTGCTGCTTCCTGTTCATTAATCGAAGAAAAGTTTCGATACCATGTTATAAACATGAAAAAATGGCTGCAAAAACTTGCAAACATGTTAAAGAAAGTAGAAATATCATCCCGAGAGCCAAAAACTCAAATGTAACCCCATTGGAGATTCCACCCGGGCGACTGTTCATGAAAAACATAGGTCTCCATAAGATGATGCTTGCCAAGCGCTGGAAAGTCAACGAGGTAAAGAAAAAAAAACGCTCTGCAAGAGCAGGGTAAGAATCAACCCTGTTTTAAAGCCAATTTGCCTTGCAACAAAGTTTATTCTTGATATCAATTGCATTTACCAGTTCAATGTAACATCTAATGGCACTGTTTGAGCCCGTAAATCCACAAGCTCAATAAAAGTGAAAAAAGGAACGTTGATGAGATTATGAGACAACAGTAAGCAATCTCAGATTTCAGACTTCACTTGCTCAGTTGCTCTTTCAAATAAAAGCTAAAAAGAGCAGATTGAGATCAGGATTGGAGTTCAACTCTCAAATAGGGATCAAATGGATTGACAAGATTGGCCAAACTGGATAATTGGAGGATCCTCCAAAGATTGCTTGGAATAATTGGGACCAACATGGTTCAACAGAATATGATGTCACCCAAGATAGCGTCAAAATGTGCCAAAATCTGTCACAACATGTCATAATAGATCCAAAAGCAGGCAAGAAATGATTAAAATCACCAAAATAACAAGGATTAATCAATATTAGCAGTACCAGATAGGAATAGGTTAAATCATCCCTGCCTGATCCCCTCTAATCCTTGAGCACATATCAACATGATCTTGGATGATTCTTGGCCCAGGATCACCTTGACACAGAAATCGGTGTTTGAAATTATCAAATTGAATTTAAATCTGTCAGGATCTGTCAAATTCTGAAACCCAGTATTTAACATAGCAGTTTATCATCAGTATCTTTACCCTAGAGAGCACACTCAGTTCTTCATTGATCTAATGAGAATCATACTCCCTTTTCAGGTTGCTTATTAATAGATCAAACTTATTTTGGGATGAAAATGATAAAGGTCCATAGCATGTAATAGGCTCATCTTAGGGATCACTGACTGATTGACTGGAAACATAGACAACAATGATGTCGTCACATGAAATAACCCTTATAACAAGAAACATGCAGTAGGAAATACATGCTGAGGTGCTCAATGGCTTTAAAACATATCCTACTCACTAGCAACATTATGTCGCCGATCATCGTTCAAACCAAGTACTTCCAAACTAGAGAAAAAAGCAATGCCAAATCTTTACCTTTGATGAACCTTGGTGTCGATCTGGATGCCACTTCAGAGCACATGTTCTGTATCTGTTAGAAATGACATCAATAAATTTCTGATGTGACTAACCAGAAAGTGAATATAACATGAGTTTTGATCTACAACCCATCTACAAGAGAGTGGAGTCAACTTTCATCTCACCTTCAATGTTTGTTATAGAACATTCATATGTCAATTCTTAATTTCTTTTACTGCCTGGTGATTATATTATGTCACTCATATATATATATATATATATATATATATGTGTGTGTGTGTGTGTGTGTGTGTGTGTGTGTGTGTGTGTTATCTGCTTATAAGTCTCCCCTTTTTATGAATTTATTTGGCTATCATTTCCCTGCCTATTTGTTATTTACAATTATAGAAGTTCAACTTTCCATTTTTCAAGTTCTTTTGTTAAGGTTCCACAAATCTTCACTATCATTTTCGTGATAGCAAAGTACCTTAATTCATCTTCATATTGTCTTAATTGTTTTATAAATGTCGCCTAAATTTTTTCAGTAATCCAATACTTATAATCCATTTTCACGAAGAAAACATATGAATTGCTTACTAAAAACTGGAAAGTTGGTTTTGATTCACCAGTTTTAACCCCCATCCTGAGAAGTGGAATAATAAACCAAAAAATCAACAGAAGAATAGTCTACTTGCTGTTGCTATTTACCTTTGGCTATCTTAATTGCAAATTATGGAGCATATAGAAGGCTAGGCCTAACTATAAAACCCCCTCAAGTTTCAAATAGTACCTTTTAATTTTATGTAAAGCATAATGTTCCAACTTAAGAAAACAATATTTCACTTCCTCAAACATTTATTATTTGCATAAAAAAGTACTTTATACTCACATGCAATATGCATAATACAACTATTTTACTAAATTTATACTGAATAGAGGAAGATTTAAAAAGTAAAATAAATTATCTAGGTCATAAAAACTTTGAAACTTACGCTCTTTTGACTTCTTCTATGTTTAAAGGTCCAAATGCTCTCAAACCAAGAGCTAGCCTTTCAGATGTGAATTCTGGTTGAGCAGAATAATCATTTTCATCATCTGTTTCATATGTCCAATTCCTGCTTTTATGAGAAGTGTGGCCAGAATGACTCCAATGGGAATCTTGAGAACTGTGAAAAGACCAATAAGAGAATCGTGTCCCTCCAAATGCAGAATGAAATATATTCTCAACATCGTCATCATCATCATCGTCATCACTTTGATAAAATTCAAACACTCTTTTCTCTGGAAACATACATAGTCCAAATTAAAAACATCTGAGTTTGAACTAATAGAATTGCAAGAACTAATCACATAGTCCTATCTGTTAGTGGAACTAGCTTAGCTTATATATATTTGACTACTAAAGCCTATAACTCTCTCCATACTTTTGTGGCTCAAAACACAATTAAGAAACACTAAAAGTTGAAGCTTGATGAAACTTGATCTCAAAGGTGCATCATCAAGATGAACTTTGACAATTAAACACATTACTACGTAACATAATGATTTTTCTTGTGAAATAACCACAACTATCTAGTTATCTTTTATTTCATAAACACATTCTTCACTTGCCTTTTGCTTTAAAATGATACTGTTTCTGATGAAACATCATCATTTTCCTTCACAACACCTCCACAGTCTAGGGATTTTTGAAGCATTATGCAAGTTACATAAATTTATCAACTACAAGTAATTCAGTGTGACTGATTTCATAACTAGGTTCAGCCATAAGTAAAGTTTTCTCAAACTATCTATGAAGGCTTCCGAATATTGAGTATTCATAAAGAAGAAGCAGTATTTCACTATTTCCAAACATAGTTGATTCCAATCCGGATCAGCTGAGCTGGCTTAGGATCAGCCAATGGCAATCCAATTTCTTCCAAAAAATGTTCAGCCATAAGTAAAGTTTTCTCAAACTATCTATGAAGGCTTGCGAATATTGAGTATTCATAATGAAGAAGCAGTATTTCCAAACATAGTTGATTCCAATTCGGATCAGCTGAGCTGGCTTAGGATCGGCCAATGGAAATCCAATTTCTTCTAAAAAATCAGACAGATATAGGCAAGGTTTTTAATTTCGAACCGTACTGATGTACCAAGCCTTGCTCGGTATGGTATGTATCGGCATATACCAAGCGATACATATCGGCATAATGAGCGATACATACCGACGTATCGAGTTAGGATAGAGTTTTTAAGTTAGAAATAAATATACATTTAGTATAGTTTTAGCAAAACTAATGAAAATCAATGATTTAAAAAGCACTAGGCGCCAAGGTCCAAAAACGCCCGAGGCGCTAGGCGCTCACCCGAGCGAAGCGATGCGCTAAAATATAAAAATATAAAATATAATTAATAAAATAATATAAAAATATAAAAATATATAATATAATTAATAAAAATTAATAATATTAAATTAAAATAATATATTATTAATCTATTAACAATATTAAAAATTAATCATTTCAAATAAACTTAATAATATTAACATTTAACACAGTATACGTATACTGTTAAAAGGAAGTGTAAAGGGGTGCTGAGCCTGCTGACTGAGAAAAGAGGAAGCGGCGAGCGGCAGCGAAAGCGGGAGCGGCGAGTATCGGGAGGCGCGAGCGGCGACAACGGCAGCGTTTGCGAGCAGCGGCAGCGTTTGCGAGCAGCGGCAGCGGGAGCAAGAGTGGGAGCAGGAGCGGTGAGCAGCGAGAGGCGCGAGCGACGACAGTGGCAACGTTTGCGAGCAGTGGTAGCGGGAGCGGCAAGAGGCGCGAGCAGCGACAGCGATAGCGTTTGCGAGCGGCGACAGCGGCAACGTTTGCGAGTGACGACAGCGGCGAGCAGCGTGATCAGGATCGGCAGCGGCGAGGGTTAGGGTTCGTTTGCCACTTATATCAGTTTTAGTTGGTTCGATTGAACCAACTAACCATCATAGAGCGAACCAGACCTAAAATCTTGGTTCGGTCGCCTTAGTTAACCCAGGCGCTCACCCGAAGTGCCCAGCGCCTGGGCTCGGGCGAGCGCCCAGGCGACGCCTATTTGAAGCGCGCCGCCTGGGAGATTAGCGAGGCGCTCGGGCCTCGCCTCGCCTCGCCCGAGTGCCTAGGCGAGTGCCCGAGCGCCTTTTTAAATCGCTGATGAAAATTAGGTAAGAATAGTGTCACATTTTTTTTTTTTAGCTTTGAGGAATAACCTTATGCAAGATTCGCAATTTCGATCCGTTCTGGATCGTCCTTCCATTAATATTGAATTATCTACAGAAAAATTATTTGAATTGTTTGATTATTTTGTATATAATTTAAACCAAGGATTAAAAGATCGTACCGTATCGAAGTTTCTACATTCGCTCGGTACGGTATGGTACTGTATGCCGAGCGGTATACCGTTCGATATATATATATATATATATATATATATATATATATATATATATATATATATAATAAAATAAAAATTCGACGACGTCGCCTCTTTCTTCTCCCCACGAGGCGATGTTGCCAAAATCTTATATATATATATATATATATATATATATATATATATATATATATATATATATATAAAAGATTTTTTTATATATAAATATTTTTATAAAAGGCAACGTCACGTCGCATTTTATAATATATATATACCGTCCGGTAACGGGCGGTCCGTGTACCAGTCTGCTGACAGACCGGTACGTACTTCCTGTACCGGGCGATATTATTCAAAATTGAAGACCTTGATTTAAACTTTAAGATTCAAATGAATTAAGTAATCACATGTGTAGATATACTCTATTCTACCATCAAAATGAATAACAAGCCTTCACGGGTGGTGGATCGGGGTCCTTGATCCTATGTATATGTATATTAATATGATATGTTTGTCAGACCCAATCATGACATTGATCCCACGACATAGTGTATTAAAACACCGTATACCATTGGTGCATCAGTATGGTGATTGCCGTAGGTTGATCGTCGTGAATCATATGTGTCTGAGGTGGCTCTTGAGGTATATATTGGTGAATGTCATAACTTCTACTTTCGTTACTGATCTGCTGCTTCGTATCATACTGTTGCTCGGAGAAGTATGACTAACCATCACCGTACTGCTATTGGCTATAAGATTCTCCATAATACAACAACTATGAATACGATGAGCTTCGTTCTGTGTCTACGTCGTGTAGGCTTTGTTTCATCTGTTGAAAATCATCCACTAGCTTCCTCTTAATCCTTCCAAATTAGCCTCCTAAATTTGATCCAATCCACAAATCGTTGCTTTGTTGAATTTAGGAGAATGAAAATGTGAGAATAAGAGAGAGATTATGAGTAAAAATGAGCTTAAAAGAGTTTAAGAGAGTGTGAGAGTAAAATGGATTGAAAAAAGGAAGAGGAAAGGGTTTAAAAACCCTTTAGGATGCCTCCAACGGTCAAATTGACCATTTGAAAACTAATATAAACCGACCGTTACTGCCCGGAACAGCCTCGTATCACCCGATACGAGGCTAAAAATCCAATACCGCTTGGTAGTGGGCGGTTCGCGTGCCGATAGGTTGACGGACTGATACGTACCGCCTATACCGCACGGTACGGTACGAAATTAAAAACCTCAGATATAGGGAATAGGTCAGAATTGACATGCAATTGGTCCGATTGGTTGATTTTGGAAAAGTTCAGGTAATCCGACTAGTTTCCGGCCAATTCTAACAAGGAATGTTGTCGATGATCCCCAAATGTAGAGATGGATAGAAGAGGAGGGAGACAAGCAAAGGAGGAGGGGGGCTTATCTTTTTCTTCACTATCTTTCAACTGATATTTCTTATAAAAATCATTGTCATCACCTCTCTGCCCTACCCAAAAATGCTCTCAATCATAAATATTCATTAATTTTCTAACTTTCTTTTTCTTATTTTCATATTTTACTAATAAATTATTTTCAGCCCATTCCAACCTTGTCAATCTTATCCAACAAATCTGGCTGTTACTGAGGTTTTGTTACTGTTCACTATCAGTGCCATTCCAATTTCAACCTATGCAAAAAACAATACACTGTATAACACAAGAATGTCCTTACTCTTATTGCTATTAGATTCCCATTGTGGATCATGATAACCATTCTTCATTGCTCCCATGGCCCCATAATGCCTTCTAAACCATGGTGTTTCACGAGTTGATGAATTCTGTTCAACTTCATCTCTCCAGCTCTGAGACCTCATGGAATGGAAAGAAAATCAATACTACAACAAATCAAAAGAAATTCTTAACATCAAAATCATGCAAGAATTAGTGCATCCTTTGTAAAATAGAAAAACAGTATATGACCCAACCAACAAGTAGTTCAAATGTATTAGTTCATCTATCAAGATGTAGAAAGTTTTGACAGAAATGAGAAAAATAATCAAAAGAAAAAGCATATTGTCTATGTCAAAATTTATACTTAAATACTGATTATGAATAGATAGAAAACTTTAGCTGCCTAACATAAATTTGATTCCCATGGCCATAAGTATGCCAGCTGAAGAACTTGAATTTTTGAACCGATATAAACTGAAGGTGATCCAGTGCCTTAAGAAAATTTTCTGGTCACAAAAATATGACAAGTACTTCGGTCACAACAAAAAATAAAATCTAGTGGCAAATTTAACTTCAGTAGATAAGGAAGATGTGGAATCATAGACGGTTTGGCCTCTCACAAGGTACCAATTATCTACAGTAAGAACAAAATCCTCAAACTCAATGTCAGGGGGCAAAGATTTCATAAATCATAATACATGCATAACATGAGTCATGAAGCTTAATGAAGTACACACTACAAGATTAATCCTTTTGGTCTATGTAGAACCTTCAAAAGAAAATTTTCTGGAACAATATCTAGCACGTCTTGTCCCAAAACTCCAGGTTAATTGTATAAACAGCATGAATCTCTAAAGGAATAAGTCTTCCACATTTACTATATGGAAATGCAATAAGCATGAATCAACTTTGATTGGACGAATATCACATCTCCAGCAATAAGAACGGTAGATGATTTTCTTGAAGATGCAAATGAAATTACCCTCGTCATCAATCAATGATTATCTAAACTGCTTGAAACTACCAGTGGTAGGTGTAAGTTGCAAGCATCAGATACAAATTATGAATTTTATATCTCTTCAGTGGCCTTTAACATGACAAACCTTGCGGAGGAGGACAGGGATAAAGGTTTTGCTGTGCAGAAGTAAAGCTCAAGATAATCATGGAGATGTTCCCATGCACATGACAGAGAAAAGAACAAGACAACAATCAGGGATAAAACCATTCAGAATCTATTTGTGCAGAAGACATCCATTCCAAGTCAAGGATACGACAAAGGAAATAAATTCACTTAAAAGTGCAGGCAGATAGAGAAAAAAGAAATGGTTTGATTTTAAACAGCTCAATTTTGGTGGTACTACAAAAGAAGTGCTGGTAGAATTATGTTCTACAAAACTCTGTGTGGGGTGTACACTGCATATTTTAGGTAATTAAAGAAATGAGGACAATTAACAACAGTATGGAAAAGTTTCAGATTAAGCAAGCTAAAAGAATGGCTCAACAAAGAGAAACAAAAACAGCCAAAATATTAAGAGTTCGAATGATATTTCTATGAGTTAAAAAATAATAATGACGACAGAGGAGATAAATGTCAAGAATAATATACCAAACCAACAAGCAAGAAGAAATAAAGATTGCATAAACTAACCTGAAAGAGATACTCTGCATAGTCCGAGAGGTTGCGGACTTGTGTCCTTTTAGATTCCATCTTTCTCTTCCGTTTGCCATAGTAATTGAATCGCTGAAAGTATCACTTGATAAGAAACAAGATATAGAGAACAGTATATATATATATATATGTATGTATATATATGTATGTATATATATGTATGTATGTGTACAAATGTATATATATGTATATATACATATATATATACAAATACATACATATATATATATATACATATATATATACAAATACATACATATATATATATACATATATATATACAAATACATACATATATATATATATACATATATATATACAAATACATACATATATATATATATATACATATATATATATATATATATATATATATATATGTGCATATATATATATTTATAAATATTAAAATTCTGTAGAAATAAGGAGTATCCACTTCAAATGTTGTCATAAAATAAGAAACAAAAGGCATGCACAAGACTAATCACATTGCAATGTCGTAAATAATGTTTCTTAGATGCTATGATAAACCCAATAATGACTCAGTTGAAATACAATTGGTGGGACTTGAAGGGTTTGGTTGTCTAGACAAAGGATTAGTTACTAATGAGATTTCACACCAACAAAAGAGAGACTTTGGAACATGGAAGGAGGTTATTTTCTGCATGAAAGAAAGGGGCAAAAAGGCAAAAAAAACGCTACTTCTGATGTCATTATGTTTAAGATTTTGTCAAATTCATATTTCTGACCAAAAAGGTACGTGCTTCTCAAGCAAAGATTTGGTATCCATGCGGGAGACCATGTAATGCTGTTGGTAGTTAACATAGGAATATGCCCATTAGACCCAACACAAGAACCTTGTGATCTCGAAGTAATGCGAAAGCACACCATCATAATTTCGTTTGTACGAATCAGAAATCTGTCCCCAAAAGCAAGCAGAGACACAAAGGCATTTTTTCCCAAAGAGATCAAGGATTTTGAGCTAATTCTTTTTGTGTGTCTTCGAACCGATGCGGCCACTCAATTCATCAAACACATGAAGGGCCAGAATAGGGGATGAAAGACGATCAAAAGGACAAAAACAAAGATGAAATCAAAGGGGAAAAAAAGCAAGGAAGCATGCATCAGTACTCACGGGGTACCAGTAGTTCTTCCTCCGGCGCTCCAAGACGGGGGTGGAATGGAAGAAGGAAACGGGCATCGGCGAGAGGGGAGAAACGGGAGAGCCAACGAGAGCGGATCGCAGCACACGATTCATGATCGATTGGGAGAAGATTCGTCGTAGGAGAGGGAGAGAGCAGAAGGTGAAGAGGCGACCGCCTCTTCTCATCTTCTCAAATCGCGGCGACCGCGAGGGGCCATTTCGGTGCCGGTTTGCTTCTGCTGCGGCTCCGACGACAGCGGATCGCAGCACACGATTCATGTTCTCGCTCCGAGGGCGATTAATGAACCGTCAAAACGGACCGGACCGGGCCACATTGAACCCGAATCCGCTCTATTTCCGATTGGGCTTAGCCTATGCACATTGAACCCTGACCCGACTTGGAGATTACGTGGAAAAGAATGTAATATATATATATATATATATATATATATATATAATTTTACTGTTGCAGATATAAAAGAGACAGGGCAGGCGGAACGGCCGGCGGAAGCGCGGGGAGGACCGCCCCAACTCCTTCATTCCCTTCCTCCCGTTTGTCGCCTTCCCCTGCCTCCTCCCTTGCCTTCTCCTCCTCCCCCTTCCTGCCTCTTGTCCTCTTCTCTCTCTCTCTCTCTCGCGCGCGCGCGCGCTCGCTGAATCCTCCAGGCGTAGAGATGGCGCCCCTCAAGGAGCTTCTCGCGCAGGATAGCTTCTGGACGAGGAGGACGAAGACGAGACCCGCAGCAGTAACACGAGCTAAGAGTATGCCGCCTAACCCCGGGGAACGCAAAGGAAAGGCCAGAAGTCATGAAGTCGCCTATGAGAAGTCGAACACTGTCACACCGCAGGAAGAGGCAGTGTGCTTCGAGGTGGATATGCAGCCAGCAATCTGCGATACTTCAACCCAGGCTGTGGTTTCCATCTTAACCGGCTACGTCGAAGCCTTCCTCAAGCATGAAAGCTTCCGTGCATCGCTTCGTCGTCGTTGTAACGCTTGCCTCGGCATCGCAAGCGAGCTTGGAGTCTTCGCCGAGCTCGAAGAAGCCATTGCGATGATAGAGAGGGTGGTTGAAGAGCGCAGGGGCGTGAAGAAACTACCGAAAGTTTCTCTAAAGCTCAGCGTCATCTCAGGGTTCACTGCTGGTTTTCCCAGCTCACGTCTCTCAGCGTGCGCCCATCTCTACCTCAGTGTGATCTGCAAGATACGGAAGGAGGATAGGATGACCGCGGATCATCTTCTCCAGGTCTTCTGCACCGCGCCACTGGAAGCACGGACGATCCTATTACCCGACTTGTGGAACCAGCTTTTCCTTCCACATCTCTCTCATCTGAAGGCATGGCATAAAAAAGAAGTGGAATCCATCGCGCAAACGCCGTGCGGGGCGAAGAAGATGAAGCTGCTTGATAAAATGTATGATGATGTGATGAACAGAGGCACACACATCTTTGCAGTTTACTACAAGGAATGGCTTATCGAGGCGAAGAAAGCTCCTTCACTTCCCTCCATTGACGCCCCTTCTGCATCTTCTTCAAGAATGATACAACGAGTATCTCATGCAATCCATCGGGACGACGTTTACAGCCCAATGGTGAGCCAAAAGTCCTATGAGGCTGTTCTTGGCCAGTTGAAGAGAATGGAGGCAGCTAATGAACTGAGAATTAAAGGAAGTGATAGGGAAGAGGAGAGAAAGAAGGAAATTGAAGTGGATCAGAGTGTTTTAGGAGAATATAAGGGATCCAAGATGATCAATCCTTATTCAGGAAAAAGAGATCATTTAGGTGGAGAATCACAGCAAAGTCAGAGGCTAAATGCATATTCTAATGTAAGTAATCATTTTAGCTATACTTATCAGTATCCTCTGAAGAATCTCACTGTGAAATCTGATAACAATAACCTACCATATCACGTGTTCACTGTTCTTGCTCCACAGGCTAAAACAAATGAGCATACTTTTGGTGAACTGGCACAAGCAATCTTTGAAATGAATGCAGTTGATTGTTCTTCAGCCTGCAACAACTGCCAAGATAACAATGTGAGTAAACATGTTTTCACTGAATTCTGGACTGATATGACTCCTAATTGGTGGCACATTATGCTGCTTAAACTTAGGTATCATTAAGCAAAGTCCAGATTACAGAACCTGACTTGAAGAAAACAGCACATTTGTGTAGGAAATCTGATCAAAAATCACCAGTGCAGAGCATTAGGTACTCATCCATTGATCATATTCATCATGAAATCTTTAAGGAGCTCTCATTTAATGTTATCATAATACTTTTCATAAGCTTAATATTTTCTTCTTTTCCTGATAATCCATATCGATAAGCTCTAGATTAAGAATCTTCCTTTTTTCTCAGTGCAGAGCCATTTGATGATTGTGAAGACATTGGTTTCTGCTGCATTTTCTCAAATGATTCTAAAGATTATGTGTGTCCCTTAAAAGGTCAGCTCTTTAAAGAACCTGTAACCATAGAAACTGAGCATATATTTGAGAGTGTGGCCATGAAAGAGTGTCTCAATCAAGCAAAAGCATGTCCTGTAACAGGACAGCAGCTGAGCTGCCAATCTGTGCCAGATACCAACTCTGTGTTGAATCAATTGGTCGATGGCTGGGTATCTGAGAATTGTTGGAATCTCCTGATCATTATGGCACAATTAACTAAAAATGAAACTGAAGGAGACAAGAAATCCAAGGATGATTTAGCATTAGAAATCGTTGACAGGCTTCTTGCAGGTTGTGGCAAAGAGGAACAGATGGAAAATGCAAGAAACCTCATTGCTCTTGGCGGTTTACGATTTCTGATACACAGGTTTGAAACAGGGAGCTTCAATGTGAAAACGCGTGTCATTGGATTCTTGTTGTGCTGCATCAACGCGAAAGGCTGGTGCAGGAATTACTTGGCAGATAACCTGAAAAGATCTTCTGTTCTTGAGCTTCTCCATAGCAAGCAAATTAGTGCGAGGACCAATGCAGTGTTACTGCTAATTGAACTGATTTGTTTGAGTAGGTATGTTTGTATGATCAACACTAATGCCTAATGCCTTATATGCAGCAGCATTTCTTGAACTTCTCTAATGTGTATTTGTTGTTGAAAATTGTACATTACGGTTTGAGTAATTTGAAGAGTAAATTCTGTGCCAATATGAACTTTCTAAGATTGTCCAATTTGCTTTGAAGGCAGTATTTATGTGTTATTAAACTTATTATGGTCCTCATATGAAACAAATGTTATCATAGAACTTCAATTGTACTCCTTTGCATATTTTTTGTCAGTTAATCTAGATTAGTTTCATCATGAATTGTAGGTTATATATATCTAGTTGAGCCTTGGAGGCATTACCATTGCTTGCAATTTGCCAACGTCTTCTGATCATTCTTTTTATTTCTGCACATCACAGAAGAAGAGACATCACATCATTCTTAAGTGGGTTGCTGAAGGAGACAATTGCAAACACAATGCATGCGTTGCTTGTGCATCTTTATAGCTTACCAGCACAAGAAAAAGCTTTGGTTGCTGTTCTTCTGCTTCATTTTGATCTTGTGGTATGATCATTGACTACATTTCTTTTCTAGATTTAATGCATGTTTAGTGGGCACTACATATAGCTCTGACTACTATTGTTAATTAAAAACATCAGTATGTTTTGGTACAAATTGGCAATATGTGATCTCATACATCTTTAATTCAGCCATTCAAAAGATTTCATCAAAGTGCCAGACTTACAGTAACACCCTTCCATAGCATTCAATGATCACATTCATCAATATGAATATACAAATTACATAGTTTTGTTAGTTAAATCTTTTGATTAGATAATGATTTCTAGTAGAAAACAATCATAGCTCCTTGCTGGATTTAAATTATTTTCCTCGAATATTTTCTATCAAAAACATCTTATGATGACCTTTGGCTTCTGTTCTTGAGAGTGTTTAATTGCTTGTTGATTGTCAGAGAAAATTTCTACTTGTCTGTACATGAATCCTCTCCATGAATACAATCTCACCTTCATGTCCAAAACTATAGGACATGGAATAACCTTGCCATTATGCTAAGTTTCATGCCATAAATCATTAGATTTCCTAGTGTGTAAGTTTAAGTACGTGCACATTCTACGATAACAACCAGAAAGTCATAAAGTTTCAACTATTTGGGGCCAATTGCATAAATATTTTGTCACCATTGAGATTTGTAAAATATTATATCCTCAGCGAAGCTATGAGTATTAAAATATTTATATATGGTTTCTATTAAAGTCCTTTTAGATCTCCTTTTATCTATCCTCGTACCACTAATTAATTATTTCAATTTTTTGAACTATAACCTATGTAGGTCTATACTATTTTAAATGATTCTCTCTTGTTTTATTCTTACTTGCACTAATCAAGAGGAATATAATATCTTTAAATTTTTTGTACTGTAATTTCTCTTTCCAGTAAAGATTGAAATTTTGTACCATACTAATGTATTGAGCAAAGCTCGATACATCGGTACGGTACGGGAGTACCGAGCGGTATGCTAAGGCATACCGAATGGTACATCTAAATATATATATACAATATATATAAATATATTTTTATATAAAAATATAAAAAAGTAATATAAAAAATTAAAAAGGAGGCGTACGTTGCCTCGGCGATGTTGCCTCCTCCTCTTCTCCTAGTTGCCTCTAACGAGGAGAAGAACACAGTCTCCTTCATCTCCTCATCTACGGCGTTCGGCAAAGAAGGCGGTGAAAACGTCGAAGGCTGGAAATGTCTTTGGCCTTCAAGGAAGAATGCGGTGAAGAAGCCATAGAATCGTAGACGAGGTGACGAAGGAGACTGCCTCTTCCGCTGCTCTAGCCGTTGCTTGGCCGTTATCCCCTGGATTGGGATCGTCGAGGGAGGGCGACGCCGGATCAAGATGCGTCGAGGTTCTCTCAATTCTCCCTCTTCTTTGAACGCTCTCTCTTTCTTCCTCCTTCTCCCTCGATGCTTCTTCTTCCCTCGCCGCATCCAGGTTGATACCACCAGGTAGCAGGCGGTCATGGTCGAAATCGACCATTACTGACTTGTTTCGGGTGGTAACAATCGAAATTTCGATCGTTACCGCCTGATGCAGCCTCATATCGTTCAATACTGGGCTATATCAAGCATTCTACCCGGTACGTGCGGTATCATTCGAAATTTAGAACCTTGCTTTCCAGGTCCTTTAATATGATATAACAAATACGATTGTGCATGTTTTGAGTCCTATGAATTCATTGAATGTTTGTGACACAAAAATTGCTTGTCCATTTTATGGCATGCATGTGTATTAAAGAGCTCAAGTCATTGTATGACAGCTTGGGACAAGTAAAAGGAGCATATACAAGAAAGAGGCTGTTGATGGCATTACTCTATCTCTTAATTGTTGTTTGTCTGACAAAAGAGCTATACCAAACTCTCAGAGGGCTCTTCTCATGTTGGGAGGACACTTCTCCAAATCTGGAGAGATTCTGATAGATTCCTGGCTACTTCAGCAAGGAGGATTCATCGATGGCTTGTTCAATACAATTAACTATGATGATAATAAGGATGATGAAGATTTATTGGTATGTCAATCTTGTTATGGAACTGCTTTTTTATTTTGCTCATTATTCATGTAGTAGATTCTCTATCTATGTGCCATCAAAGAGGTTCCTTGATTCTATGAGATTTTGTAAAGAATTGGATTTTTCACTCTGTTTGTGATAATTAAGAGGTAGATCCAAATTTTTTATGCATTTCTATGAGAAAACTTAAAAGAACAACTAACTAATTTACTAGTCCATCAATTTTAGTATTGCAATTAATATGTAATTTTGCTTCATTGTCCTGTTTAAGAGCTTTTGTTGTCTGAAGCACATTTAAAAATGAATTAGCCTACATTTCTCTGCTTCAGTTTGGTGATTTGCATTTCAAAACCTGCTTCTCCCATGTTGCTTCTCCCTGATAAATATCTTTCTGATTATTATAGATCTTTAAAATTGAGAAAAATCTTGACTAGTTAATATTGTTTCTTATATCTACTTGTTTTCTTAGTGAAATAGCATTTTTGTGGAAGAAAATACATTGATCATATCCATAACATTCAATTAAACCATGGTCAGGCATATTTTTCTGTTGAAGTGTAATCATGTCCATTTCAATCTTTGCAAAAACACTGTATGTTTATGTTTACATTGTCAAAGTTCTTGTATATATTTTATTCGATATAAACTCTGTTTTTCTGATGTTCCATCAGGATAGTGAAAAAGATTTCTTCGTATCTGACCAGATCGATTAATAATATCGGAATCTGGTCCATATAGGCTCAATAAAATTCTATCTAGTAGAGAGAAAGTTGAAAAGGTGACAATGCCCTATACATTTCATTATAAGACCAATAAACTAGAAAAAAAGATGAATTGTTTTGTGAAAGAATCTTTGGGCTCATAAAAAGTGAAATTTATATTTATTATAATTATCGAGAGATTGCAGTTGAAAAAGAAAAGATACTTGAACTTTTGTTAATGCATGTCTAGTGATTCATGTGTGATATTTGAAATGTCTTTCTAATTATATCGTGAATCTTTTGGATAAACCTCTTCGGATTAGAAGGCCTAGTCTACTGGCATTTCATTCACTTAGATCTTCATGTTCTGTTCCCAAAACTTGGCATTTCATTCACAACCAAGTTTCCTTCAGTTGAAACAAACTACTCTGTTCTACCGGTTTCAGGAAGATGAAGCAAAGCAAAAGGAAAAGTGGCTAAAGGATGTAACCCTTGTCCTCATCGGCAATGGAAGGAAATCATTCATGGAGACTCTTTCCAGGTGTTTGGTTTCTGGAATCCAAGGTCTTGTGAGGACATGTCTGGTCACAGCAGCATGGATGAGCCATGCTTTAGTGTTGCTATCTGCTAGCCATCAGATTCCATTAGCTGTGTTCTCAGATTTCATCCCTCAGCTGAAACAGAGATTGGAAGAAGATGATCAGATTGAGCATAGGATACTTGCTTCAGTCTCTCTACTAAATTTGAGCAAGGTTTCAGGTGAGCAAAACTGAAAGACATTTAATCACTGGGTAAAGATCTTTTGGTACATCTCAAAAAACATTAACATATATTTAATCTTCATGTCACAATTTTCCAATAAAGGATTATAGTTTGATGTAATTCCTCAAGATTCAATGCTTTTCTATTTTCCTTTTTTGGTGTGTGTGTAATGACCAGGAAAAAGTGACACAATAGCCAGCATCTTTTTGCCTGTGTATGTGTAACATAACAGGACACATCTAAAGATCATTGCATTGATGATGCCATTACAATTAGAAGGACACTACTTCATACCATGGTGCAGGAAGTACAGTTTTCACGATGATATCATGGAGCAATGTAGGATCAAACTGTCACCATATGCTGCAAATTATAATGGTTATTGCAATAATCTCAAATAAATAGGTAACAAAGTGGTTGTCATGACGAACGATATTTAAA
This sequence comes from Musa acuminata AAA Group, assembly GCF_036884655.1. NCBI lineage: Eukaryota > Viridiplantae > Streptophyta > Magnoliopsida > Zingiberales > Musaceae > Musa > Musa acuminata. Next base: position 26,750,954 of record NC_088337.1, read on the forward strand.
TCTAAAATAATAATAATATAATATAATTTTAAGTTCTTGCTCAAATTGGCCAAAGTGACATATTGTAATCTTCCAATAATGAATCGACTCTAATAGATCTAAAACGTTTAGATGGACTTATAAGTCTTTATAAGTCAATTTAAGGTTTTATTCATTTTCATTAAAAGATTAATAAATCGTTGTAATCCTTCTGGATCGACTCTAATAGATCTAAAATGTGAACTTATAAGTCTTTACAAGTCAATTTAAGGTTTTACTCATTTTCATTAAAAGATTAATAAACCGAATCGATCTCGACGGCTCGAATCTTAATTTATATAAAATAAAAAAATTTGATTTTTGTGACTATGAAGATTTATGAAATTGTTACCAGAAGAACAATGTCATTAATTTTTGTTGATTACTTTTGAAACTGGTGGACATGAGACTTTCATACAAATCACATGCATCATTGTCTGCTAAAGTCGATTCATGGGGCCAACCTGCCTTCCCTACATTTCCATGGAATTTTTGTCCTATCTAATCATGATAACACCAGACGAGATGGACAAAAAGGATCACTGAAAGCAAGAAAAGGATGAGACTTTCTTAGGCCTATGTTGCCCTCCTCTAGTGGCCTAAAGCATCCAAAAACATTACTATCCCTACGTTTGGATCTTGCAGGATAAATGTGAGATTTAGATTGTTACATCATGATTGGATCATGTCGAAGAGACTAATATATTCCTTCTAATAAATTTCATTACTTTTTTCTTTTTTAAGATTGCTCTTGAGATTGATAATTTCTAAAATTAAAAGCAATATGTATATATTAATAATCAAGAACATTAAAAAAATTTAATATAATATTAATATGATTCATTAATTCTTTATCTACATGTGAATAAGATCAATTTTTTTATTATAATATCCTAGAGATCAATAATCAGATAATATATTAAAAGTCGATATAAAATTTAATATGATTTAATAATTTTTTATATATCATGAAAAAAAATTAAATTCTTTACTTTTATATATCAGGTAATTGCTCTCTTTTGATTTAACCCTAATTCAAGTCTGAGTTATAAATATAAAAAAATCTTCTCTCATCATTCTCTAGATCTACCGATGAATACCGCTAGACTTTTGAGTTATCATTACTCAAGCATGACTTTACTTTTACATTGTCTCGTATAAACTTGAAGAATTTTCTCTCTGTCGATTCTATAAACCCTAGAGATCACCTAAAGTATCTTAAATCTTTCTCTCACACACTAAAATCTTTTTAATTCATTAAAAAGTTTCAATCTTAAATATTAATTCATTAATTATAGAAATAAATATATTCGATCTCTCTAAGGCGAAGGAACGAGACCTCTGTATTGTCCTTTGAAATGGATTTTGAATAGGACATTTCACATTGCTTGTTTTTTATTTTAATTTTTAAGATAGACTAAAAAAATGTCTCTATTAGTTATATGATAATATTCACATTAGTCATTAGTGATATGAGTCCGAGAAATTAGGGATTTGAATCACAATATAATGTGAGAGGTCATCTGACAATTAACTAATAGTATGAGCTCGAAAAATTACACATTTTGAAGAGAACATCTCACGTTGCTTTTTGGAGGTGGACCCCAAAAAGATACCTCTATGAGACGTATGATAAGATCCAACATTAGTCATTACTAGCCCCCCTCTTCTGGGATGGGCCTATATGGTTTTATCTTTAAGGATAGATCCTAGTGTGTGCCCTTAAGAGAGGAATCACTATCGACTTCCTAGTAGATCTTGGCTTTCTAACTCTTCAACTAAGCTAGAACTAAATGAGATCTTACCAAAGGCTTCGTAGTAAGAGAGCTAAGATATCTCGAGATACAAGATGGATGTCATATAATAAGAACCATACTCTCAAAGCTGGGAAGAATTTGCTGTGTGGTAGGCTCCATACAATCTTATCTTTTCAGCATGAACCTCGAAACACTTGCAGGTCTCTCTCTCTAGAAGAGCAGTCACATTTGACTCTCTATCAGACTTTAGATATCAAATCTTGATTCTCTATCATATGCACGTTCAGAGTTGCATACATGCATTATTAGAAGACGTAAAAAAGATGAGTGCGGTTAGTAGTTGATATGTAATGTTCATGTGCCCTGAGATAAGCATTAGAACTCTCTCTCTCTTCTCTCTCTCTCTCTCTCTCTGTGTCCGGTAGGCCTGGGTCACGGACGACATGCCCGTGAACTGTGTCTCTTTTATCTGGCCATTTCTCACGTCCCCAAGAACAAAAAGCTTGACTACGCTGCTCATCGATCCTTCTTCTTCTTCTTCCTCTCTCTCTCTGACCTCACTCATCTGTGCTGAGGGCTCCCTGGCTTTCTCTCAGGCTGCTACTGCAACGAGCTTGTGATGCTTGCGGCCAATGGTTGCTGCTGCCCATCATCACCTCTCATTCTGCAAGCTCTATCCTTCTTTCTCATTTTAATCTGTGTTTCTTGCAATAGCCAGCTGTGTCTACCTCAAAAGGCATCAGAAAAGTTGACCCTACAACAGAGTAAAGACAAATTGATGTAGTTAAACTTTGGATCTACTGAACCCTAAGCATTTTAAAGTCAGCATTGGGCAATGTAAAATAAGATCCATCACAACACATCCATATTACCTTTTGTTTTTAGCACTGCCAATGATTGAAGGGACACTCGATTACCTGCATCTGACTTCACCGTTCGTATTTTGTGCAATTAAATAATATACACAATTGCTTAGCCATTAGGTATACTAAAATCATTATAATCTTAAGGAGAAGTACCAAACAACTCTTAAGATTAACTAGCATTTGTCTCCACTATTTGTGGGCAAAACAACTTGTAATTAGCCTGACACATTCCTTGGTAGAACTCTTGATGATGGATCTATCAAGATTTCATGGAACATACTTTACTTTGGGGGAGTACAAGCAAAACTAATGAACTGCAACCAAGCATACACAGATCTACAAGTTGTTCAATAAAAAATAATTGCATATGCAAAAGATATCATTAGTAGTCTTCCTCATCAGACAAATCTTAGAACCGACAATCCTTTGTCTAATACATGAGAGATTTCCGGATCATTATGCTCCATGATGAGTAATAAACAATTGTTGCACAACCTAATAGATGCATTCTCTCTCTCTTCAAAGCTTGGCTTTAAACACAACCCAGAAGCTGGTAATACAGCATCTTTCTAAATCCTAAACCTAATCCATTTCTCCAACATGATATAAATTACAGTCAAGTTCCAATTCAAAAATGGAACAGGTGGATTAGGTCACATGTTGTACTCTCCCTTATCACATTACTAAATACATTACAATAAAGAACTAAGTAGTACTAGAAAGAGCAGATGGCCAAGCTCAGTAATACATCAACAAAATCCTATTAAAGTCCTATTAGCTGTTCTTTAATCTTCCGGTCTTCTGATTGAGAGTATGGTTTGTTTTATTTGGTGTCTTCTTGCTGCATGGAACTGACAAGAATCTGCACAAATCAACACAAACATCCATATACTACTGGACAAAACAGGGATTGACTGTTTGCTATATTTGTCTTTGTGGAATTCTCTCACTAGTATTTTCATGGCTTCGACATTATAATTGATATATAAGGCAAGTAAAGCTTGCTTCTCAATTTGTTGACTTATATATAAAGCATCATCTTGCATAGTGCAAGATCTAAAAAACGGGATCAGGCATGAAGGGTCAACTGGATCGATCAGATAAGAAACCTATCTAAAGTTCATTCTGATTTATCACAAAAATCCGATGGAGCAAAAAACCAATCAAATCTAGACAAACTTGATCAAACCCATGAAAAACCACAAACCAACAATGTGGGAAGAATAAAACTTTATTATTGTTTTTTCCTGTTTCATAAAATGTATTTTTGGTATTTTTTTTTTTATTTTCAATATCCCTACCCTTCCTATCTTACACTCTTAACCATTATTATAAAAACAATGCTATGAAATCAAGCACAACTAATTGAAAACACAATCGTCGTTTTTTCTACCTAAAAATCAAAATGCCTTTTTTACATATAAGGAAACATTTTTGCTTGTGGAATACATGTGTTTCTCATATGTTTTAAGAGGAAGAAGATCACTATATCTTTGAATGGCCAAGAACAACTTGGGAATAGGAAGTTTGTATTGGTTGGCATTTATATAATCGACAAATAAAGAGACAAAACAACCTTGGCATTTGATTTATACATATATGTGTCCATTCAATGATCTAATGAAATCAAAATGAACTGTTAGATCAACAAAATTAGCTGCTATGTTAACTTAATGGACTCGGGACATTTTAAACTAGATTGAACATATTTGTTCCTAGATCAATAAAAGTGCTGATTTATATAGAAGAGCCAAAAATACATTAGAAAAGATCCATATAACTGTTCCGAATGATTGTGATATTACATCCTCCTACTGTTGTTATCATATATAACAAGACCAATCGATTAATCGTTTTAGGGTTTAAATAAGGGTTCTTACAAGGTTCAACTTTGTGCAAGACATATTGTGACGAACAAGTGATACACTGTCCAAGCTCATACGAAATTATGCAACACACAAGACTCCCATCTAGTGTAGAATATTTATATATGAGATAAAGACCAATATAGGAATTAGAGTAGTCCTACGTTAGTAAGAGATAAAAAAAGATTTAAGGTAATATGAGAAATTCTTATGTTCGGTTAGTGTCCATGTATGTTAGTCTCGATCTGGTATCACTCAAAACTCCCAACTCCATAAAACTTCCCAATAGAGACACAGGGATTTATGTTAAAGCATAAACCACACTGTAATCAGAAGTGTTATATCAATAGCAAATGAGCAGGTCGATAGCAGCTTCCCTTGTGATGCTACAGGACGAATAGTCTACTTGGGATCTTTATCCTTTAGTTTTATATAGTTTATTTTATTATTTTGACTCAGGGGTGAAAGATTGAGGAAGGTGGATACAGAATAAGAGATGGGTTAAGCGAAGAACTATCCTTCGTCACATAAGGACAAGCTTTGCCTTACTCTGCACCACCCCTTCATCTCTCTCTCTCTCTCTCTCTCATCATACTTATTGACTCGAGGAGACCAGAAGGAATAGATCAATGGGCAGAAACTGGGACTGCAGAAGAAGGTGAGGGGAGGGGGAGAATAGTGAAAGAAACCGCACAAGAAAGAGCTGTCATCCTTCCACTGCTTCAGTCCCAATGGCATGCAAGGCAGGAGACGAGGAGAAGTGAAGAGATATTTGATCTGTTTACTTCTCTTATGTTACATCCCCTGGTCTTTGTTTTCTTTGTTATTTGAGAAGATTGTCTTCTAAGAGCTTTAGATCATTGACTTTGCTATGGAGCTTTGGGGGGGTTCTTCATATATTCTTTTTCTTTTGGGCTTCTGTGTTGCCTTCCAAGGATCCAATGAAAAGGAGGCGTGAGAACAAAAGAAGGAGATCAGCTTTCATGGTTGTATGTTGGGCAGTGGGAATATTTATTTTGGTCTGAAATCAACAATAGATCTGGGAGAGTGAGGAAGGAGAAACAAGAAGAATACCGTCAGTAGAAAAAGGGAGGACATGGCATCAACTTCGTCATCATCGTCACCCCTCCTTGGGATCAAAGATGAGGAGCTTCAACATGAAAAGAAACAACAGCAGCTGTCCTCTTCCGCCACGCTGCCTGCAACTGCGAAGAAGAAAAGAAACCAACCTGGAAACCCAAGCAAGTATCTGAAACATTCATCCATATTTATGTGCACCCTCTTTCTAATTATATTATATGCTGCTCCTCCAGCTCACTAAAAGATGCATGTCTTAGTCCTGCATACTAGACTTCTCTTCAGATCGTGAAAACCCTATGCTGTAGAATTGGGATTCACCATCTGTGTTCCCAATCTTCTTTTCGTATTCCTGTTCAACGCTTGCTATGAGCATACAGTTCCCTCTGGTTCTCGTTGGTACGGATGAAGTTTTCCTCCACTTCAATCCCATCTCTTTTCTGTCATTTCCTTACTTTCTTTTATTTGAAAAAAAAATAGGAGATAGTGAGAATAAGACGGAGGAGAGAGAGTCCTTACACAATTACATTCTTCTCTTCACATCTATAATTTGTTTTCACGTATTTAATATTATAAACCCTATCTATTTATGCTTTTTAGATTACACATTAAACATTATGTGCATATCGAGGGGTTCATGCATCCTTTTGATGATAATCCTATTTAATATAATTTTATATTTTTATGCATCTGTTCATTGTGTCTTTTATATATAAGATAATACATTAAATTTATTTTCTATCTCATTCCTACTCCATCCTATCCAGTTGCTGCATACTAATATTATAGATTGAATAATGGTATCCACGACCGAATCCACATGTCTGCAGCAGCAGATCCTGAGGTGGAGGTGATCGCGCTGTCGCCGGAGACGCTGCTGGCGACGAACCGATTCGTCTGCGAGGTGTGCAACAAGGGGTTTCAACGGGAGCAGAACCTGCAGCTGCACCGCCGCGGGCACAACCTGCCATGGAAGCTCCGGCTGAGAAGCGGCGAGGAGGAGGGGAGGCGCCGCCGCCGGGTGTACCTCTGCCCCGAGCCGACGTGCGCTCACCACCATCCCTCCCGCGCCCTCGGCGACCTTACCGGTGTAAAGAAGCACTTCTGCCGCAAGCACGGCGAGAAGAGGTGGAAGTGCAACAAGTGCTCCAAGCGCTACGCCGTGCGCTCGGACCTTAAGGCGCATTCCAAGACCTGCGGCAACTGCGAGTACCGCTGCGAGTGCGGCACGCTCTTCTCCAGGTCAGTAGTAGTAGTAGCAGCATTCTCCATTGCATGATTTCATCATTGGATGATCGTTAAAACATATGGTCATTGACAACAGTTTCTTTCGTGATTTAGTGTCCCTCTTTGGGTTTGGTGATGATTAGCCTTCTATTAGGGCTCTTCTCTTACTTTAGGGTCGTTATGGTTGGATTCCAAGGGAGAGAAGTGTTGGGAAACGGCTGTAAGGAACTGCTCCCACGTGAATTGGTCTATACAAGTGCCATGGTCATGGGGGTTTCAGCTCAACATAACCAAAAAAGCGTCTCATCTTTTTCATCTCGTTGGAACCAACGCCACCCTTCCATCCCTCGTTTAAACTATGTTTTCTCTCTCTATATATCCTGTTCACGTGGTGCAAGTAACCATCTTTGCAAGTTTGTTGTCTAGTGGCTTAGCTAAATGTGATTGCAGGTCCTGCGGCAGTGGCAGATCAGCCTTTTCATGGAAACGTTAGGCTAGAAACTTGGAAGTTCATCCAAATACAGATGTCTGCCTCTCTCCTTTTATTTCAATGTGCTACAAATGAGATGTATCCCTCTCTACACTAGAATGCAATTAAGTGATATGATGGATTCTTGTAAAGAAAGCCGAGGGGACAACCGTGGTGGTGCGTGGGATGGCTTTTCATGGTTTTGGCAAATATTCTCTTTAGGTATTGGAATCATTGATTGGGGGTTAGTTGAGTTGCATGCTTCTTGCAAGGATCCTCATTGCATTTATTGATGACTGGGGGTTTCCTCCTCAAGGGCAGATGTAGGTTGGATTTGATAATTACTATTTCTTTCTTGACTTTTAATTGACATCAACTATGAGAGTATAAATAGATTTTGAAATCTAATTACATATATATAATTTGAAGTGTATATGCATGCATGCTCAAGATAGTTGGTTAGTTGAGAGAACATACCTGGTGAGTTCTTCCAATCAATGCTACTCTTCTTCCAACCCTGAAGCAAGTTCATGCAGTTTCTCTTCTTGTGATTTGTACAGGCGTGACAGCTTCATCACCCATCGGGCGTTTTGCGACGCCTTGGCGCAGGAGAGCTCGAGACTCCCTGCCGCCGGCCTCGACCTGCACGGGAACAACACAATGGCTTTGAGCGTATCTCAAATGAACGCCCGGCTCACCTTGTTACGAGACCAAGGAGGCTGTGGAACCCCGGTCGAACACCTCGTGACTGCTGCGCACCCTTCGCTGTTCCGCCCACCTCAGCTCCCTCCACCGGCTGCTTTCTACCTCGGCAATGGCTCTGACCAGGGCTTCGACGAGGAGCACCAGCCTGACCTCTCCTTGCTTCGAGGAAAACGTTTTGATGGCCTGATGCAACTCCCTGATCCCCAAGGCAGCACCATGACCGCTGCCGATCTGTTCAACCTCAGCTTCTTCTCCACTAGCAGTAGGAGCACGAGTAGCATCCGTAACAGCAACAATGGCGGTGACCAGTATAACCAGATGCTGATCGCCAGTGATATTAGCGATGCCAACGGAAGGAGCGAACTGACGTCTCTCTTCTCTGGGAACCTTGTGAGCGATCACGTCGCCGGCGGACTGACCTCTCTCTATAACCAGAATGAGTCCAACCTCCTCCCCCGGATGTCAGCCACTGCATTGCTTCAGAAGGCAGCTCAAATGGGCTCGATGACCAACATCGGGCACTCGTTATTGAGAGGATTTGGCAACTCTTCTTCAAGCAGTCCGAGGCCTCCCAACACTGGCGGCGGCAACAGCGGAGACGGCCTGCAAGCTCGAACAGAGAACGAGACTCACCTCCGAAACCTGATGAACTCGCTCGCGAACGGAAGAACCGGCCTCATCGGCGGGCCCCATCAGGAGACCAGGGAGTTCGGCTCCGACGCTAAGCTTAATCTTTGGGGCACCGACCAGCTAACGAGGGATTTCCTAGGAGTGGGCGGCATGGTGATGAGGAGCATCAGCGGCGGGACATCCCGACAGGAACAGAATCACGGCATCGACATGAGCGAGTCAACTCCAAGATGATGTCGCGGTCTTCAACCCAGTCCCCTGCCAGTGGGAGCCTGCAATGAGGAAGAAGAGAGGGAGAACACGAAGCCAAGAATCAAAGAAGCAGAGTGTAGTACGCAACATATCAAAGATGGTAAATTGAGCAACAGTTGAATTAAATTTCCTTTTGATATCTAATTAGTATATAGTAGAACATTAATACCTTATCTACCTTTTGTTGCATCTTCTACTTCATATCATCAGATCTCTCCTATAGGTACTGATAATTCTGTCTCCTGTAGATGTCGTCCAGATCATTTAACATGGTGCTAATGGGAAATTTGTATTGACACGCTTATGCACTCAAACTCTGATCAGCCAAGAATCCAATGAACATGATACTGTGATTACAATCTGACTTATTTCAAACCTATATCTCTCCCCTTCGTTTTATATCATTATAATGCTTTAATTAAGGTGCCGTATAACTCTCAACAATAACCACTGGATCATCAAGCACATGTCTGGTCCACAACCTTTTTAGTTCATGGATCACTGACCTGTAAACCTACTTCAAAGAAGCAACACATTAGACTAATTGTTACCTTAAGGCTAGAGAGAGAGAGAGAGAACAGAAAGCACAAAGACATTCTTTTAAGAATTTGGGATGTTTTTATTATTACATCAGGAGTGCTATATTCAGTATAATATATCAATGTCAGTACTGCCTTCTGTGTAGCTCTGCCCTAAAGATTCAAGCTACTGACATGGGGGATTACTACTATATGCCTAAGGTACACACACCAAAATAAAGCTTATTGATATAGCAATTATTTTATGGGACATATTTGTTCAAATCAAATCCTAATTTAAAAAATCATATTAGGATAAATATTGAAGATACTTCTATACTGGTATTATGATAATCTTTTTATGTGTATATTATTGATTGTAATCGATCCATTCAATTTAAAATCTGTACAACTAAGCAGTCACGTAATACAAAATACAAAATTGAATTACCATAATACCAGTATAGACACTGTTCACCAGTAGAAAATTTCATGTTGTACTTGGAAATAAACCAACATGTGCAACACTCATGTGCTTAACAAGATATATGGTCCTAGAAGAAACAGAGTAAGCCCGAGTACGTTAAAGAAGAACATATTCGAGAGCATAATAATACCATTAAAAACAGAGCATGAAAGAAGTAAAAGAAAACAACTATCAAAGTATACTAATTTTTGTGAGCCAATAACCATAACATACAAGGAAAAATGTATATATAACTCGTGCAGACTACCACACACACAGGTCATGCATGCGGTTTCTCACATTTGTGCATGGCTGATTGGTGCTTACGTTAATCCTTCCTAATATTAACGCACACAGAGAAGTAAATTTGGCACAACAATTCTCTTGTATGCAGTGAATAGCAAAACAGAAAGAATCAAATATATGGAAAGAGCACATCTGACAGGTGACCATATGAGATACAAGTCCTAGAATGACACCTAAAGGAAAACAACCATCACAATAAGGAATAATGAAGGCAAGAAAAAGCTACAGATGACTAGATCTTTAGGGCTGCTAGAAGCTCATAAAAAATAGGTTATAATGTTATAGATATGCATCCAGTGAGAAAATGGAAACTATAATTAGGGTCCTAAAAACATGTCAGTGTGGACATCCAAGCATGAAAGTTCACAGGACAATCAATCATATGGGCATCGAAGGAAGCAAAATATCAATGAAATATAACCACAAACTGTTCTCCAAACAAAATCTCATTGAATTCAGACTTCCAAATACTAGTAGTTGTACTTTTTGCTTTGGGTAGAAACTCCTACTTTTTGCTCTCTGGAGCACCGCTACTAGTAAAGTGTTTTCATATACCGTGGATTTTTATGCTGTGGATGAAGTGGTTGTAATAGTTTGTGGAGTTACGCCGCTTCTGATTTCCCCTTCCTTTGCTGTGCAATCAAGTACATCATACATGTTCTTATGATTTCCTTGTCCTTGTGAAGAATGACGTGCTCCCATATATTTTATCTATTAGCACTGATTTGGTGTGTGTGTATATATATGATACCTTCTCTTGCCATGCTATGCTCAAGTTCTTCCTCATGCTTCTGCTTCATCATGTTTAGAGTATACCAGCCACGAACAGATCTTGCGATTTAAAATGTGAGAACATGGAAACTATAATTATGCATGAAAGTTCACAGGGCTGTCATTCGATATGGGCATCAAAGAAAATGTGATGAGATATAACCACAAATTGCTTCAAACACAGATCTCACTGGATTCAAACCAACAAATTGTGAAGGCAGAAACGTTTAACAGAGGCTTGATTGAAGCAGTATCCTAATCTAACCATTATTCCAGCATTAATGCAATCAACAAAGCTTTGATAAGCGATTTGATCCGACGATCCCTATATCGCTAACAATTTTGGTATTAACACAAAAGGAACTGCTATTCATAGCAACGACCGACATCAAACGAACAAATTAACCCAAACCCTAGATCCAAGGAGCAGCATCGCACGAACAATCCATGGCAACGACCGATACATTGAAAGCAATCAAGCAGAGAGATCTGAGACGATCAGAAAACAGGATGCAGGATTTACCATCGGCAAGCTGGCATAAATCGCGATCGCAAGATCTCGATGTACCGTGACCGGGAATCCACGAGCGCGACGGGGAGATCGGAAGACGAGGATGGAGGACCCGCTGCCTCCTTGTTTCCGAAGCGTCTCCTCTATCCCCTAACCGAGCGTCGCATTCTATCGAGCGCGGGGAGAAGGGAGAGGGGTCCAATTTATAGGAGGCGAAGGCGTGTCAGACTCGGGATCGAGCATGTACGAGCTTGACTCGCCCAAGTGTCTGCCGGGTCAGGAATCGGTCAGGCTTGCACTCCGGTCCGAGCTCGTCTAATGTCGACCGAGGATTTATCTCGAGCCAAATTCTAATAATTCAAATATCGGCCGATTATTAGTAAATGTCATAATAATTAATCTTTTTCCACAGTTAAAAATATTAATGGCAAGATTTCATAAACCATAAAAAATAATACAAAATTTAGATTTACCCTCATGAGATTTTGGGCCGTTATTATTAGCTTGATTTATTAATTAGGAAATAAAACCTCTTTTTTTTTTGTTTCTTCTTATAATTTCTTACTTAGATGTTTAAAACAAAACAGTATATTTAATTTAAAAATAAAAACAGTTACATGTTATATTAAAATTATAAAATATAGGATCATATAATAAAATAATTCATATAATACAGTAAAAAGAGGATGGTAAGGATAGTAACTTGAGTTATTCTTCTTCATACTCATAACAAAAAAAATAAGTAAATGCTATTGAGAACAAAATTAAATATTTGTAATATTAAATAATACATGTGTGTATATACAGCATAGGAAGATGCAGCAGAGGATCGCTTCATTTGATTACGTGAGCTTCTTATTCTGCATGTGGACATTGCAAGAGCTTACGTGAGTGAGAATCCAAGGCGAGGGTGAGAACTACATAACTGTGTCATAGACTCGAGATTACTCTGATAGAGATTAGTTATCGCGGATGTAAGTTATAGAACTGCGAGTGAGAGACGCCGAGACTCGAGGGATCAGTTACAGCAACGTGAGGAGAGAATGATGGAGCGAGGCATGAACCGCCACTATACAAGGAAGGATCTCTCTCTCTCTCTCTCTCTCTCTCTCTCTCTCTCTCTCTCTCTGTGTGCTTAAGAGTTTAGTATAGATCCTCTCTAAGATCTCTCTCTGCTCTGTTGAGCCGCCTTTGAAGATACAGCATCCAACTTACAGGTAAAATATATTTTCTCTGTCTATGTCCTTAGTCTTCTCGTTTTGCTAACTTCTAGGGTTCACTGAACCGTACATGATGATGAGGTGATCCTCTCTGATCACAAGTTTCTTAGTAGTTGAAGGCGACCACTGCACTTTTTGTTATGCATGTTCTTGCAATGGATAGAAACTGTACTTGTTGCTATCTGGAGCACTTCCGCCAGTAATTGTGCGTTCTTATATCATGGTTTGGTTTGATGCTGTAATGGTTTGTGGAGTTACACTACACCTCTTCTGATTTCTTCTTGTTTTGCCGTGCAACCAAGTTCTTTCTCCTCCTGCTTCATCATGTTTGGAGTACATCAGCAGTTGCTGTTTATCATGTTAGAGTAATGGATGTTTGTGTCATTGTTGCAACAGAGACATCTGCTACTGCCATGGCACTGAGCTTGCACCAGAGCTGGGAAGCAGCAGGCCATCCGCACCCCGGCGTCGGCCTTCTTCACGACAGCCAGTCCGAAGTAGCCGACGCTCTACTCGGCTTCTTCTCCGACCCTCCCGACGCCGCTCACCTCCCCATCGACTACCTCCTCGACCCCCCGGGCGACTGCTTCCTCCACGACGACGCAATGGCCAATCCGCTCCCCTGCTTCTCCGCGCCATCCGCGGTATCCCTCCCTCCCGGCCTTCATGCACCGGGCGACGACTTCGATCTCCTCCACCGCCCTAAGCGACCGCGGAGCTGCAGTGACTTGTACCGACCGTCGGATCTCACGTTCGAGGCCAGTTCCTGCAATGTGGCAGGTTGGCCGGCGCCGGAGCTCATGGCAGAGCTCCTCGTGGCAGCCCCGCCGCCGGCCCGTGGGATACCTGCGTGCGACGGGGATAGGAAGTTGGGCGCCGGATGCTTGTCGGCGCAGACCGTGGCGGCGAGGGCGCGGAGGAAGAGGATCAGCGAGAAGACGCAAGAGCTGGGGAGGCTGATTCCCGGCGGGAACAAGATGAACACGGCGGAGATGTTTCAAGCGGCGTACAAGTACGTCAAGTTCTTGCAGGCCCAGGTTGGAATCCTTGGGCTCATGGGCTCAATTAAGGTACACAAGACCCAACTCTTCTGGACTCGGTCTCATGACTTCGGTTAGGTGAGTCCACTTACTGTTCTTGCTTGGTGCAGGGATGGAAGGCACCGCAAGAGGTGGAGCAGAAGCTTCAAGCTCTACTAGCATCTACAGCCGTCCAAGAGAAGCTGTCCGGCGAGGGACGGTGCATCGTGCCGGAGGCGGTGATCGGAGCCATCTCCGCGGACCGAGACATCGAATCGAACATGCCAGTCTCAAGAGACCTCGATCGATTCATCGAGTCGAGTAGACAATTGACCCGGGATTCAGAGAATTAGTTCTCTACGATAGTTGTGGTAGATAGATTGGAGACTTGATTCATCGACAGTAGTTATGGTAGATAGATTGATGACTTGTTTGCTTTGTTCTTACTGGTTGTAATCCTAATTCAACATTGTAGTTGTCTTAATTCAAGTGCGTTTTGGGGTCATTTAGTTTTTTGGTTTAAAGCCCAGTATCTAAAATAAATGGACCTCTGGCCCATTCATTCCATCGTTATGACGTGGCTACATCATAGCCATTGATCTTCCTGCGATCCGTTGACGATAAGAAACAAAAAAATGTCTGCATAGTTTCACTTTGAACTAAGATTTAGTATGAAGCTAACATTTTGATTGTTATGACTTGGATGATACAAAAGAATCCAGTACAGGAAGGGGTTCCAGTGGGAAGCCATGACCTCAGAACATAAGATTCATTATGATGAAGTTGACAACCATTGAAAGAAAACCATGGTTTCACTCAACAGCTTCCCTCCAAAGAACTTACAATGCACTGCACAATAGCAGAGTTGAAAATTGCTGTGACATTGTTCTATGACATAATTTGCTTTCCCTGTGCACGAGATTACAAACTTCAAACAATTAGAGAGGGAAAAGAAAAATAACAGAGCAAGAATAAAGTATGCTAAGAAGACAATGTCAAGAATGACAGAAATTGTAGGAAATTATGTTGTTCCTCACTTTACTAGTAGTCTTATGCTGCTCACTAGCTGATCCTTTGGCTTTGCTTTCTTCGCTTAACTGCCTCAGAAGACTTTTCATCCTTTGTTTGCATTCATGGAGCTTAAAACAAAATGCAATTTTAGCTACTGGTTAGATGAAACAAAAGGGATCAAAGTAGAGCTTTTCTATCTTATACCTCATCTTCGGTGTTTTGATATTCATTCCACACCATCTTCTCGTCGCTTCTTAAGAATCCAATTTCGGAATTCAAAGCTTTAAGCTACAGAATGCAGCAACATGCTAGATGATTTAAGTTTTCTTGAGGTCTTCATATGTAACACCATAAAAGACAGAGGAACAACACTTATTCTTGAACCCAATCTTCATATATAACATAAAAGAAGACACCATGGTGCCAGGGTGAAATTTTGGTCACACTGAAATTTAAACACAGAAAACCACATTATTTTGCTGAAATTTAGCAGGGAAATTTTGTAGATAGTTGAGAATGTTATTACTTATTGATGCCCACTTCATATATATAGGCACTGATTGCAATTGACTTTGACATGAATGTAAGATTTATATAAATATATATCTTTAAAATATTTTATCAAGTTACAGAACTCCTGACCAGGAATACAGTGATTCATCTAACCTGAAGTCATTGGCATGCATTTAAGATGGAGGACAAGTATCTGATAAATGTTAAGAAATTTATCCTACATTTTATTTGCATATTTGGAATAACTTAGAAGATGCTAAATTTAATTGATATTTTCACGTACAAATGTAAACATAATTAATGTGTAGGACATGGATTGATCAAAATCATGCTGAGTATAGAATATAATGAAAGATAAACTGCATTCCAGAAAAGAAATGTCTCTTTCAACATAACTTTCTCCAGTTAGAACTTCTAAATATATTAGGTCATGGAAGCAACAATCAAAAGGCAATGAGGATCAGTTGTAACAAATGTAAGGCTTCGATTGATGCCTCCTTCAAGGACAATGTAGATGCCTCACCATTTTTCTTTTAATCCCTTTTTTTCACATTTATCTCTAAAGAAAACAAATTATGTCATAGACTACCAATCAAGTGTTGCATGGCCACAACAGATCAAGATAGATTACAAAAATAATTCACGAATAAATAGAGGAACACTGCAATGATCTTCAGCTAGCCAAAAACCACCTAGGAAGATGAATAATTACCATCAAAACATCTTTACATCTATAAAATAGAACCTATCAGCTCCTATTTGCATTTCCACCAAAACAAATCAAGATTGTTCTAGATAAATGATATTGTAACTTGACACAATATTTCGTTCTGCTTCCAGAAAAAAAAGGTAACAGCAGATTGGATCAGCTAGTTTTGCATACATAAGCTCC
The DNA here is from genome assembly GCF_036884655.1 of Musa acuminata AAA Group. Classification (NCBI taxonomy): domain Eukaryota; kingdom Viridiplantae; phylum Streptophyta; class Magnoliopsida; order Zingiberales; family Musaceae; genus Musa; species Musa acuminata. Next base: position 26,767,047 of record NC_088337.1, read on the forward strand.
TTAATGAACATAATTCTATATGAAGAACTTAACGTGAGATGTTTGTTGATGCGTATAATGATAAGATATTTCTGAAAGATTAATCTTTTTGTTACATCCCTAGTTTAATTACATCTGAACTAACAAAAGCGTCGGAAATCTGTCTTTTTTCCATTTCTTTTAATGAACAATAACAATGGGATAAAAAACATTCATTTTATGTAGGGATGAAGAAGAACCGCCCTTGTCCAATCGAAAACACCTCCCATCGTAGGGCCATTTGACACCATTCCCAGCTATTTATTTCCAGAAAACATGACTCCTGATCCCTTGCTGGTTTCTCATTGGCTTTGTGCGATTTTGCTAGATTTGTTTTAGTTCAGCCATTTTGACAACCAGGTTACGTACATTATCGTCAAGAACGTGTCCACGTAACCTCGTGAGAGGAAATTAACAGTTCTACAACCCAAGATTAGCATGATGATCAAGCAAGATATCTCTGACACTTTACCGTCTCACGTTTATCCCGTCGATCGTGCAAAGCACGCTGCAGCTCGCTCGTCTTACCAATGCACGTCTTCAGCGCCTTGGCACTCCTCAACCCATCTTCCTGCTAGAACAACAGAAAGGTCAAGAACAAGCGAAAGAAGAGAGCCTGATACGGCGGAGCGAGAACGGCGAGAAGGAACGCTGACGCTTTGTTCGTCCATGCAAGTCTTCAGCCACTTGGAACGGCGCCCGAGGGTGTCGACCTGGTCTTGGAGGCGGTTCTGCTCATAGTTGAAGAACTTCCTCCGAGCGATGAAGGCGGCGAAGAGGTCCGAATCCGACGAGCTCGCCTTAGATTCTTCCACGTGGGCGGATCGCGCCGGAGCGGGAGTCATTCTTGACTCAGATCCTTTCTTGGGAACCATTCTTGGGGACCGGGAAGGAACCAAAGAAGTACAAGGAACGGGAAGCGAAGACATTAGCTTGCCATGGGAAGGAACCAAAGAACTACAACGGATGGAAGCGGGTCCATGGGAACCGCTACATTAGCTTGCCCTCTTATCGAGTTCGGATTTTAACGGGTTTGGATTTGGATAGTGGATACCCGACCTAATTTAATTCCGAATATAAGTAAGCTTAGCAGCAGGTGGAGCGTTTCGTATATGTGGATTTATCGAACTCATTTAAATGAGATGGATTATTTTTATACGTGCATCAAGATCCGCGCACCAAGCACCTCATGACCATCCGATGTGACGTCATCATATGATAAGGTTCATTTACTGATGTGACAACTCGAATTAATACTTGCGTGGGATCAAGAAATGATCATCACAGTGTAATGGTCTTTTACTTTTTGTTTTTTCCCAGATAATTTCATCTAATATTCATCCTCTTTATATCTATATTGCTGAAGATCTAACTATGTTCACGTTGAGATTTACCACCGTTAAAAAATTATATAATTACTGTTCTATAATTACTGTATTATTTTTATATAATATTATTTTTAAAAATTATGATAGGAATCGATGAGCAATATAATAAAGAATAACACATGAGCTTCTTTATTAATTCTCGTATCAATTGATTCAATATTTTTTTGATTCGATAACTCTCACTTATATTCATGAAAAAAATTAAATTTTTTAATATATGAGATCAATTACAAGACGTTTAAGTTATCACCGCTTAAACTACGGCTTGCCTGTACACTTCTCGTATAAACCTGAAAAGCTTCTCTCTTAACCTTTTTTTAGCGACCCTAGAGATCAAACTTAAGAGTACCCAAAATATTTTACCTCTCTCTTTAATTAAAACTTTAAAATTCATTATATATTTTTAGGAATAATATCTAATTTACTAAAAAAATTAATTTAATAATAATTCTATGAATTAATTTAAATATAATTAAGATTCCTAAAAATACTTACCAACCCTAAAAAGATTGAGTAAGTAAACTTAGATGGCATTATGTAATCATTTGGCTAAGTGGTCCGTAAGGGTCCTCAATCGACATCATATAATTTGATTTATGACTAAGGGATTACTGATTATTTGATTAGATATCACATGTTGATTTTCAATTAACTTAAAAATAGTCATCGGATAACTCGAGAATTCTATAATTGTTATTTGCACTTAAAAAAATTGATTGATGTTTATCATTCACATAAAATATGTATTAGCTTTAACTAGTCATAAAAAAATATTAAATGCAGGAGATACATGTGGTTATCGAGCAATTGTTTATGTAGAGACTATTAAATACAAGAGATAATATGAGACGTCAAAGGATGCTAACTTAAATACTCATATATGAGGGTGTTGGACATATATGACACACGAGGGTCTCGGATCTTGTCGACTTAAATCACCTAGGGATATCAGACACGAAATATATAAAGACATTAGGATATGTCGACTTAGAATAACCAACATAGTATGTTGAGAATATAGGAGATACACAAAGAGTATTAAAGTGAATTGACTTGTGCCACTCATTTAAGGGATGACAAACGCGATACGTGAAAGAGATAGAGTGTGTTAACTTAAACCACCGTAAGAAATATCATATGCAGAAGAAGCACGAAAGTATTGAGACATGCTGACTTTGAACTCCATATAATAAGTATCAAATGCATGAGATATACGGAGGTTTGGGTGTATTGACGTAAATGACTCATATAAGTGGTGGCATACATCGAAGATACACGAAAGCATTATATAAGGGTGTCTTCGAATGAACTACCCATGTGAGGGATGTCAAACACATGTGACATAGTGTTAGATCATTTCGAGTTAAACCACTTATGTAAGAGACATTGATGTATGAGATGCACAGCGATATAAATGTATTAGATGCACAACGCTATAAACGTGTGTTGGCTTAAATCATCCATATCAACTTGTAATCATGACAAGTTGACTTGGCACATTTAGCATTGCAATTGGTTTTTTGGGCGCTTACTCTATCACATCATGCTCATTTTTTTCTCTAAATACGGAATATGATCATCTTTCCACGTATATTAATCCAAAGTAGTTTAGAAATTAAAGTAATCTTATTCAAAGCAAAAAAATTTAAATGTTTCTCTCAAAACTTATAAGTCATAAATAAAATTACGATTCTTATAACGTCCATAAAGAATTATCTCTGAATATGATTAAATATTATTTGAACATATCAACAAAATATATTGAGTAGCTATATCACAATCAAGGGTCATACAATGGTATCAATCAAAATAGTAAGGTATACTCTTCGAACAATGGATAAAAAGATGTACAATGATATAATGAAAAGAGCTCATATCATAATCATAATAACAAATAAGATAATTCTTTTCACAAGAGATTCTTTCCTTCTAACAAAAGTTATAGAAATCGGAAACTATCATACGAATATTTGTCATGCCTACTCTTAGTAAGAAAATAGAGTCCTTATATATCATCTCATCTCATCACATCAATCATTTCAATTGCATAGCACATTTAAATTTAAAAAATTTATTAATTTTATTTAAATTTCATAGCCAAGGCATCATGTAAATCTTTTTAAATTCATTAAATCCCAAAATCATGATATGTCAATCCTACTATGGTCCTAAATCGACCTAGGCAGAGTAATAATAAATAATAATAATAATAATAATTATTATTATTATTATTTTGATGTAATCTAAATAATAATAATAATAATAATCTTTAAATTTTTAACACAATATAAAAATACTAAATCTACAACACAAGATGAAATATCGTGAAATTTATATTAGAATTCGCGCATCAATAACAAAATTTTAATGCCAGTATTCATGCACCCCATTACTAATATTCATGAACAATTGAAATTATAAATTAATAGTTACAAAACAGTAAAGATATAACAAGGTAGAGAGGGAAAACCTACCTCTCTCTCTCTCTCTCTCTCTCTCATACCTTTCTTTAACAAGTTACCCTTGAAGGAAATGAATAAATATTCTCTTTGACTTCTTAAGAAATTAATTTTCTATTATATTCCTAATATACCTCCCCATAGATTGTAATTGTTGATTAATCATTTTATTACATTCCACATAAAAGTAAATAAATTGATCTATCAAATCAAAGTTGTAGCTATAAAAAATTTCAATTCATAAAAAAAGAGAATAAAAATCTTGTGATTACATGCATTCCCTCTTGGCTTGCCTTCACCCTCCCCATGTATGCAGGCTTCCTGGACGCCCAACAATCTCTCTCTCTCTCTCTCTCTTCAGGACACTCTTTTATCCATGAGATTTGCAACTTACATCCCCCTCTCATCCGTTGATCACTTCACACCTCCCTCTACGTGTGTGTATATATGGAGTCGACTAGGCAGAGAATTTGACAACGTAAGATATATATATATATATACACACACAAAGAGGAGGAGAAGACATCATGGGCGGGTGCATGGGCAAGAGTGGCAGCAGCGGCGAGGCTTCCGGCGGAGCATCGAGGCCTGGTCGGCAGGTGAGGGTTCGGATGACGCAGAGGGAGTTCCGGGAGCTGCAGTCACGCACGAACCCATCGGATCTGGGGCGGGTCATCGTGGAAGAGCACGAGAGAGGAAGGTGGGATGCGAGGACCGGCAATGTCGCTTCTTCCTGGGGCTTGACGACCATCCAAGAGGAGTAGAGTTGGTTCTTCTTGTCCGACCTTGACGTCGACCGAGCTGAGCTGCTGCTACTGCTTTTGCGTGTCGCAAACCTCTTCCCAAAGTAATTTTATTTCCAAAAATCATATATTTTACTGATCATTGGAATATCTTTATCTTTGCATTAATACGCACCAATAAAATCATTTAAATATTATCTCGAGACCGAAACAAAAACAAAAAGATTGACAATAAAAAAAACATGTCAAAAGGTCGATGCAAACTATCATAGTTTTAATACCAGAAAAGTAAATATATAATAAAGAAAAAGTAAATAAATAATATGGTAATATAATAATTAGTTAATATTTTTATTATATTCCTAACTTATCCGCTTACATACATCAGGCAATATATTTTAATTGTTGATTACATCCGCTTACATGAACTTATTCAAGCAAAATTCTTCCTATAGAAAATTTCACTTTAGAGAGAAAAAAAAAGAAATAAAGAATTCGGTGATTACATCCTCCCTCCCTCTATCTATCTATCTCTCTCTCTTCATCAGGCTGCAGTCGTAAATAAATAAATAATATATTATTTTTTTATTAATTAATTTAGGAACAAAAATAATAAAGATTTCTATGCAGATTACATTATTTTTAATAGGTTTAAAGTATTTTTGAAATATTAATAAAGACACTAAGGAATTGAGCCCATCTGATAGCATAGCGACTATTGATAAAATCCCAACCTCTAACACAATCCAGTGAGTGAAAAAACTAATTTAACCGAAACGTTTCTATCTTTTTTCTAATCTAAAATTTAGTACTTGGCACTTGGAAATCTCCTTTAAACCTATTTACCACTTGAAGCTTGGGATGTCATGAATCACAAATTCCTATTTGTGATCAGGTTTAATTCATTGCTGTGAGAATGGTATGATTTGAAATCAGTAATATGATTTGTATTCTAAAAGTGCAACCATGATTTGCTTGCTTTTTGTTGCAAGTACAGCTAATTACCAGTGACAGGTCCTGTAACACACATTAACACAAACAAGAGCCATAAAATAACAATGGCACCCTCAGTTGAAAACCATGATTTGGGAAAGGAAACTTAAGCCAATAAACGGCCAAAACTAAAATAAGGAACCTCTGGAAAATTGTCAAACAAAAACAACATAAGCAGCCAAAATGCCAAAAGAATAAAGAGTTTATAGTAAGAGATTCATACCAACACCAAGATTCCAATCTCATCCAGCTTTCAGGTAAAGATAATTTGTATCTCTAGAGACAACTTGGTAGGACATGAACTGGAAGGTAAAAGATATTTCAAGCTGCAAAAACTAGGACTTTAGTGACAAAGTAGAACAGACATATTGTTCCTCAATATCAAGAAATATGGATGCACTTGGTCTTCATCAACATCAAGTTTCTCATCATGCATTTTTAGTGAATTTGTCATGAGAATACCATATACATCTGGTTTCACACCCCAATTACTCCCTGTTTGAGCTAAGATCAATAAGAAATACCAAGAGAAAACAGCTTCTTTGTAAAAAAAGGCACATCGGAAGTAATTATCACAAGGTGGATCTCAGCTAAAACCACCTCCACTGACATGAAAACCTGACCACAGTTGAGCAGTTTGTACACTTTTATGCAGAAAATATACATGCAACATCAAATACTCGGTTTCTCCTTTTGTAGTGTGTCACAGCAACAGAAAATGTTCTGTAAATGTGACCTTAGTTTGGCTAATTTACCTAACTATTCTTATCCAAGTGAAGATGACATGGAATCCCCAGCACCTGTCAACGATGCTGATCAAATTCAATATAATACCAAGGGCATTACACTATTACTCAAAAACACAACTCGATGCAGCCAAGCTTCTGACAGATAGTAGGGTCGAGTCAAGCTTAGGCATAGATTACTAATTTGAGTTTTGATAGGTTGTTCCAGTTCATTCGCTTGTGTGTACACAGTACTTCAATGATATTATTGAGAACAAAAGAGAGTCAAGGTCCGTTATTTAGAATGCCTTGGATATAAGAGTTATAATAAAAGAAATATAGTGCACTTGAGTTGGTTGTTTTAACATAGAAGATAAGAATCCTAGTAAGTTCCAAATAAACAAAGTGATTGCCAAGATTTCAGATCTCGACCGTACCAATATTTACCGGTCCAACCAAGTACTGGTGTCGAAATATAGTTGGATACCAGTACATAGTAGTTATTTATTATATGATTTGAATCAATGATTCCATATGTTACATATTAACATTATACTGTGACATGTTGTGATACCATATCGAGTAGGTAGGTTGGCAACCGGTATCAAATTGAAATTTAAATCCTCAGGTTGGCTTAAAGTGACAAGTTTAATCTTAATACTATTACTTTTCTAGTCAATCTGTATACTGCTTCCAAGTTTTCAGACAATAAATACGAACATGCAGTTTCTCCCTTGTATACCTCACCACTTGACTGCAACTTCCTTTTAGCATTAACTTCATCTAAATTCTGCAAGGACCACTTTCTTCTCTTAAGATCCACTATTGTATTCTTCAGATTCATTATCATTTTTTTCCTTTCCTCTAACATATCTTTTATCTAGAATATCTTATGCAGAAATATATATCATTCTTGCAGTACAACTTCTATGCCTATTGCCCCTATTATGATACACATAACAGACTCGGTGCAGGACGAGTACCAGGGCACCAACAAATGGATGTCAATCTAACATATACACCAGAAAGCCAATATTTTGGTGCATTTTGAATGTCCTATCAAACTATTTCAGACTGGAAGTAATGACACATCAAACTGTTTGATCACTTGTCACAAGAACAATAACTTACCTTCATATTCATTGACTATCAATACATCAAACACAAGTTTACAGTCACAAACATTCTGAACTTTACTCAGTCTACTACAACTTCATGATCATGATAAAAAACTAACCACAATATGCAGCAAGTAACCTGTTGTCAAGTTTCAGAAGCTGAAGTATACAATAATCAGGGACACAATGGTATATTAGCAAAAACTGCAACAGTACTAAAGTAGTTCAGCATCCAATGGATATTCATGAATACAGAGTCATAAGAAATCAAATATCTCTATCAGCTCTAGCAATTGATCATCAGCTTACACAAGAAACTGTAATAATAGTAGACCCTCTAATAATAGTAGTCTTGTGCCTGTAGGGCATCTGACACTTTTTTTGGCATTTGGAAGACAGAATTAACATGACTTCCATTTGGCGTTTCTTCACATCAAAATTAAGGCCAATGCCCGTAGAGAATTAATGAAGTTCTTTTCTTCTTTTTGTTGCACTATGTAAATGCTGAATTGATTTGGCTAGTAACAATGACTACTCTGAGCTTGCATTAGTAATAAACATATACTGCTAGATGATCAAGTTGACAGATTGCTTAAACCCTAGAAGAGATAAACAGGACTAAAAAGGTCTCCATTACCTCATATTCTTTAACCTTGGAAACCTTGGATAGTTCCTAGAGCCAAAGATCTCATTCATTGATATATCCTTCTTTGCGCCCCTCAAACCCTGGGCGCATTAGCTTTTTCTCCCTCTTCTCGATCCGCCTCATCTTTTTCTGCTTGATTCTCTCTTTTATATTCTCTGCCCTCGTCTTCTGCTTCTCTGCTCTAATATTTTCAGTGTTCTTGATCCTCTCTTCCCACTTCTCAGCATGTTTCTGCTGCCTCTTCTTCTCCTTCTTCATGCTCTCCTTCAACAGTTTTGGGTCATCGTGTACCTTCATGCCTGCAGCTCTGCTTACAGCAGCCTTCCAAGAATGCTTCTTGGAGACCATCAGCCCCTTCTCTGGATCCTTCTTTGAGTCCTGCAGCTTCTTCGCCCTCTCCAACTCCTGCAGCTTAGAAAGCTTCCTCCTTTTGCTCCTATGCTCATCCTCACCACCAATCTTGACCTGCCCAAAGGAGATATCGGGAGCGACAGCATCTCCTCTGTGTCTCTCTGCCTTCTCACTCTTCTTCTTCTTCCCCTTCTCCCTGGTCTCATTCTCGTCTCTCTTTCGTTTTCCCTGGGAAGTGGAAGCATCCTCTTCCTTGTTCTTCTTCTTATTTCGGTTCTTCTTCTTCTCCCTCTTATCAGGCCTGTTCTTGATTAAAAGAGGCCGAGTGTTCCTGCCGGACCTGAGCTCCTCGATCCGGCGGTGAAGCCGCTGCCGGAGCTCCTCGTACGTGACGGATCGGTTGTCGGAGATCACGGGAACGGGATTCTCGACCTCGGTCATGCTCTCGCTTCCGATCTCATCCTCATCCTCGTCCTCGTCCTCCTCGCCCTCGTCATCCTCCTCGTCGTCGCTAGTATCAGCAGCCGATTTCTCGGCCTCGATGCTCCTCTTGAGGAGATCGAGGGTAGTGGAGGACTGGGCAGGGTCGAGTCGTACGCGGCGGGCCTCCTTGAGGTTGTCGCGGGACTCGGCCTTAACGGCGGCCTTAGCAGCCTTGGATAGGCCCTGGAACCAGGGCTTGTCGTCATCCACGGGGAGGTAGAAACGGGCAGGGATGAGCTCCACAAGGCGGTCGAAGAAGAGAGAATGACCGTGAATTAGGGTTTTCAGATCGACGCCGCCGTCAATGGAGGATCCGACGGCGACCACTGACGCCGACGACATCTCTTGGCGGCCGACCTTTCTCTTCATCGTCAAGCTCCGTAGACGCCACCGAAGGGGAGAGAGAGAGAGAGAGAGAGAGGAAGGAAGGCGGCGGCGGTGGGAGGAGAGAAGGGAACTCAAGTATGTTAGGGGTGGGGTTTCGTAACGAGGGCAAACACGGAAAAGATCGGGTCTGATCGGATCCTTCAATACCGGGTTGGAATCGGATTGAACAATCCGATTCGACATCAATTTGGTTTGTGCGTGACTCGAGTCCGACCACGGACTCCAACGAACCGGATCTGACTCTATCCACAATCCGATTCTATTTCCAACTCTATTAAGCCTAAAGTCCCACCCGTTAGGTTGATTGCTCGTTACTACTGCAGACAATTGCGGATGCTCATAAAAGAGATCTACGGGTTCACACACGGTTCTACGTGTCGGATCCGGTACGGGATCCGATAACAAAGGCATCACGGAGTCTGCTCCGCTGTCACCGTACCACAACGTGCAGAAGACGCGCCGATACGGCTCTCAAATCGACGTCCGTTTGCTGTTTATACTGGCGAAGGCGATAACGGTGACTGACGGTGACGGCCTCGTGATAGTGACTTCCAGCTGTTTTGTGATTGATTAATTTGAATCTGTCCGAATCAAGACTTTTAACTTTTTATTTATTCTAATTACATTTTGTTTTTTCGTATTAAGATTTAATTATCGGTTCAATCAATGAGTCCGGATTTGCTGATATCAATGTTCGATTCTGTTTGGAGATTCCGTTTGAGTTGACGGTGTCGATCGGACCATATATGGAGTGAACAACTAAGAAAAGATATCCGCTCTCGCTCTCTCGTTCGACGGCCGACGCGAGGAGAAGAGCCGGGGAGGCGACCTCTTGGGTCCGTCACTGCGTTCGGTACTTCTTCTTTTCTTTCAATTTCGGGCACTTTTTACTGATCTGTTCTTGTCTTAGTGGTTCTTGGTTTCCGATCTGGTTTTGGATGAGACACCAATGGCCACATTGTTTGGGAGATGAGATGCTCTGTCGCTTTTTAGATTTGTTTTCCTTCGGGGTGTCTTGAATCTTCAGGCCTGCTTCGTCTAAAAATCACTTCTTTTTGTACTATATGTTGCATACTTTCCTTTATTTTTTTGGGGGAAAAATGCTCATTGTGCTTGTTTATTTCTTGAGTATGTTTGGTTTGTGAAAGTGATTACCTTAATATGCCGAGTATCTTGTCTTGTTTTCTTTGTACCAATCATTTTGTGTCACAAAGAGAACTGAGGATTTAGTTTCTCTTACATTGTCCATATCAAGATTTAGTTAATATAGAATGCTGTCTATATGTATTATTATCAGAGACATAATATATTTGGACATGCTGAATCTAGATCGATAACAGCAGTGGTATGTATGTGCGAGCGTGTGCTGTGTGCATATGTATGTGTGTCTCTGTACTAAAATTTAGTTGATTTAGTTTGTATATAGAGACATGATAGATTTGGACAATCTGACCCTAGATCAGTAACAAGGAATTTTGTTTACTGAAGAAACATGTAAGAACTTCCCAGTTAAATGTTAGATGTAGTAAATTTATAATCTAGCTTTGAGTCAAATTATAAGTTACAAGTGTAGATATTAGCTTTAGAACTTAATATTGTTTGATGTAAGATGGTGTTTTTTCTCGCCTCTTTTTCCAGATCATCTTTTATGAGAGTGAATATTATGAGTTTAATAATTGCATTAGCATTTCACCTGCCACTTGCTGACTCATTAAAGCAAGTTACTCGTCCAGGACTTTGTTTCACACGTAAATTATTGTTCTCAAATTTGATTTCTTTGCCACATCATGGTGTTCTATATAATCCCTGAGATGTATCATCTATCTTGTTAGACTGATGGTTTTGACCAAACAATTGGATGATGTGCAGTTTCTCAAATTTGATTGCTAAGCGACGTCAAGGTGTTCCATGGAGTCTTGAGTTATATCATCTACCTTGTTATACCAGTTGTTTTGACCAAACAATTGGAGGATGTGTGGTTTCTCAAGTTTGATTTCTTAGCCACATGAAGGTGTTATATGGAGTCCTGAATTGTATCATCTATCTTGTTAGATTGAAGGTTTGACCAAACAACTGGAGGATGTGCCACATTCCAGGGAGTCTTTGGTCATTTCCAGCCTTGTTCCTCTCCTAGCTCTTTAGATTCAAGATCCTTTTCCCTCAAAACAGAAAAAGTGTTACATGCAAGTGCTGTGGTTGCAATGAGTTGTGTTAGGATTGAGTAATGGAAAATATCTGAATTTTTTATTTACTCTTTCCATAATTTGCTTTTTGTTTTTCCCATCCTTTCCTTCTTTTTCCTCTCTTTTATGTTATCAATATTTACATTTTCAATGTTCAATTTACTTGGATTTTCCGAAATATCTTTTCTGATTTTACGAAGGACCCAAAACATTCATTTATTTAGATCTGCCAAATATCTTTTCTAATTTTCCTCATTGAATGCACATTCCTGGTCATATCTTGAGGCATCTTCTTCTTAATGGGAAGGGCTTCCCATTCTTATTTTGAATCTTCTTAATGTCATTTCACGCGGGTGAGATTTGCATTAGGATAACGTTAAACGTGATTCCGAGTTTCTTTTCTTTAATTTCCTTTTATTTGTTTAAAATATTATTGGTTTATGTTCTAACAATCTAAAGTAAATCTGTATACCAGATTTTAATTAAGAATCTCACAAGGAACTAACTCTCAATTAAAATTTAATTGCAAATATTATCATTATATTTGATTGATTAGCTAATATATGTATTATCATTAAAAAAATTGGATTAGTTTATAACGAAATTGTGCATTGTTTTATAGATTTTGTTATTAATTTGCATTACAATTTACATATATTCATTTGTTAATATTCTGCTAATTGTTAGATTTTATAATAGTTATTAGGTTTGTATGCAGCACACTTTGACAATTGTTTATGCATTTAGTTAAGCAAATTAAAAAAATTTCATTCATAAACTGACAAGAGAAACCTAAAAATTTATTTTTACATTTTTAGTAATGATCACGAATTTTACTATTTTTTGGTAATTCTGGTTTAGAAATTATTCCAAAAGTCAAATACAAGTTATCTTATTCTCTTTAACTTTACTATACTAACTTGGATATTTAGTTAATTTTTAAATGATATTTTGAAGACCTCCAAATTATAAATTTGGGGAATTTTCCTTTTCTTAAGAAAATTTAAACTCCTAAATTATTGTAAAAATAGAATTTTAAGTCTTGAATTTTTGAAATTCAAAGCTGTTTGTTGAAATAAAAGGAAAAAGATATATATTTCGGATCTAAGTTCATATTCTGTGAATTAAAAAAAAATCCGATTTTCTAAATTAAAAAGGGAAACCTTGGATTTTTTTGAATTAAAAAAAATTATTTCTTGTTTTGTCTTTAATATTTCTGTTATAAAATTATTAACACTCGTGTTATTTATAAGTGTTACAAACCTATAATATAATTTTAAATTAATTCGGGTTTCTGTTTAATTAGTTACTTGAATATTTATTTGCTATTTCCTGTCTTAAGTCAAATACTTGATCCTTTATATTGGTATATGCTGGTTGCTGTTCTAAAACAGACATCTGATTCCAGGTATCATACCTGAATCCTGTTTCCTGTTCTTACTTAAAAGGTCTGGTTTATAAAAGACAAATTTAGAGTTTCATCCACATCGTTTTAGATTTTATGGTTGGGTCCAAATATATATTAAAGAAAAAAATCTAAAATATTCATTGACTCCTTCTATCATTTCTTTTTTCATTTTTTCTTTCCTTTCCTTCTTCCTTTTTCTTATTGATGTACTTTTTCAACATGCAATATATGTTTGAGCATTTGGGTCACAAAGGACCCCAATGATACAGAGCTTTCCTGTCATCAGAAATTCTTTTCCTCTTTTCTCTTCATTCTATCAACCTTCGACTCACGAAAAGGTTTTCCTGATCCTATCTTGGGGCATCTTCTCAACACCATCCTATATGAGGGCGAGATTTTTTGCCCTACGACAACATCAAATGTGATTCTGATTTTTTTTATCACTTTTTTATTTATTTAAAATATTATTGGTTCATGTTCTAACAAGTTCATTGTCTTTTGTGACATTTTTCTTCATATATCTTCCATTTAACTTTTTGGCATATTATTTTCATGAATTTCTTCATTCTGCTTATTTTATCCGATGATAACTTCTTATATGCATGTTTACAGTGAAATATAAAGCATCATCCAAATGGTCTCGCAGGAGTTCACTGTCGACTTGAATAAGCCTCTCGTATTTCAGGTGCATGTCAGATTTTTTTCTTGGTTTCCATTTTATACCATCATATGTGAGACGTAGATTCTTCTTTGCTTGCCTGCTGTTAGTTCTGCTTAATACATATTAATTAAAGTGAGAATGAGCTAACTACAAAACTTAAGCATTGTTTGATTTGTTAATTTACTAGTCAGTTGAAGAAGAACAATATCCTAAGTAGATATATGGCGTTAACCAGTAAGCCAATAGCAGCTAATGTTTTTTTCGGTCTTATATTTGATATGGATCTTGAAACTTTTTAATTTCGCCCCATATTTCTCTTCCCTAGGTTGCAAAGCTTCACGCCAATGTTTTCTGCTTAAACTCATTCATAAAGTATATGTTGTCACTTTGCATTTACTGTTACATAATTTTGTAACTTTGTATTTGCTGGTGTCAACTGCTCATCAACTAAACTGTTCCAATTTATTTGAGGTGGGTCATCTTGGAGAAGCTTACCAAGAATGGGTTCACCAGCCTATTGTTAGCAAGGAAGGCCCACGATTTTTCGCAAATGACTTCTTGGAGGTAATGCATCAGTGGTACCTTAGCCAGCACAGATAATTTGTTTGATATATTTGTAATTGCATGCTTTTGTGTTTATCAGTTCTTAACGCGAACGGTATGGTGGGCGGTTCCAACAATATGGCTGCCAGTTGCTTGTTGGTGCCTGAGCATGTCTATCCAAAGGGGCAATACACTCCCTCGGTTAGCTCTGATGGCAGCCACTGGAATATTTCTGTGGACCTTGATCGAATATACTTTGCATCGCTTCCTTTTTCACATCAAAACTAAGAGTTATTGGTAGGTGACCATTTCTTTGGTCTTTGTGTAAGAATTGCATCTTTTAGTCGAAGTAAAGTGAAATCCAGTTGCATGTTAAACTTATCTATGGCAACAATGTTACAGGGGAAACACTGCTCATTACCTTCTTCATGGTTGCCATCACAAACATCCCATGGATGGACTACGGCTAGTCTTTCCCCCTGCTGCTGCAGCTATCTTATGTGTACCAGTAAGGCTACTAAGAATCTCAAAATATCTGCTTTTATTATTTCCGTATTCATGGACATGGCATGTGTATGCTTTTCAATCTGAAACAGACATCTCTTGACGTGCACTCTAATGCTCTTAACCATTTAGGTTAGAATCTAGGATCTGATATTGTTACAATAATTTTTACTTTTTGAAATTACTAGCCAGGGTCTATCATGTATTGGGAGCTAATAGGTATCGTAATGTTTTTCCAGTTCTGGAATCTGGTTAAACTAATTGCCACTCCATCATCTGCTCCTGCCTTGTTCGGAGGTGGCCTACTGGGTTATGTTATCTATGACTGCACTCACTACTACCTGCACCATGGACAACCATCCAAAGAGCCAGCTAAGAATCTGAAGGTGAGAATGAGAATATCTAAAAGAGCAATTACTCGTTTTCTTTGTTCTAACAAACACCTCCTTGTGCACATTCCAGCGATACCATCTGAACCATCACTTCAGAATTCAAAACAAGGGGTTTGGAATAACTTCGTCACTCTGGGACATTGTCTTTGGCACATTGCCCCCATCAAAATCCTCTTCTCAAAGCAATTGATTATTTCGCACCACCGAGGAAGGTCCAGTTCCAGAAACTCATGCTGCTTTAGACTTGTATATCATTATCACTGGGGTTCTTATCATCGATTATTTCTTCTAAAACTAGTTTACCTACTGACCTTGCAGATTTTTATAATATTTGGCTGGGTGTGTCTCATTTGATCCTTCTCCAAACGTCCATATAAACGATGCTTCTTTTCGTTCTTACAATGGAGAGCATTTATGTGATCAAGACATCCACCTATTCTTGTCTTCAACACTATACTCTGTCTATTAGGCTTCAACACTTTTACATTTTCTAGTCTAATTCATCAGGTGTACAATTGCCTCATTGTAGTTTGCAGGTTTCTATCAACCATCCTTGCAAAACCGGTTCATTTAGTGAACCATATCAGTCAGAGACAATTGCGACAAAGCTAGTAACAAAATTTCTTCCTTGCTGCTACTCTTCGCTGAAATTTTGTTCTATAAATTTTCTGCTCATTGTTCATTCCTTTTCTACATAGATGATGTATCACGTTCACTCAATGAGGTAATTAATCCCTTAAATTTGATACAAGTGCGAGTGATGTCTTCTCTGATTTGAAAATTTTATTTTGAGATCATTTGATCAAAATATCTAAGTCAAAACCATTTATAATCGATGTACTTGTTATAGATTAACATAAATTTTCTTCATGAAATGGAGGTGTCAATGTTCTGCACAAACATTGAAAAATTATCAATGAGTGTTGTGATTTGATTGCCCTTTTTCAACATTGAATCACTCTGTAGCATCAAACATTGTTCACTGAGCTGTGTCATTATCATAGGAGCCTCTTTCAAGCCAATGTTGTGTTCATAAAAGTTGATCTCAGTGTATTAAGTGTCGGTACAAAGAGAGAGAAGAAATGTTATATGCATGCTGTACAAGTATCCATGCAAATTAATCTTTTTCCCTATGTAAATTATATGTAGATGTGTCATTAAATTTACTGCTTACGTGAGTTTTTAGTCAAATTACATGATCTCATTATTACCGGTAGTTTACGTGACAAAGACATGCATCTTTTCCACTATTAAACTCTATTGATGATAATATTTTTACTGCTAATCATTTAATTTGATAGTAATTAACACAATTTAATCCGATCGTTATCTATCTTAAACTACAAGCTTAATCTAATACACAATGCGTTTGTCCGCCCCCATCGCTTTGGTGGGACCCGCAAACGCGGCACCCTCGCTTTTGGTCCCTGAGAGTCCAGTCAGCCAGGAAACGCTTCCCCGGTGATTCAGCCACCCACAGAGGATTAAAACCGCCGCAGTACCTGTGAGCATCTTAGCCGACGTTTCCCCCCTTCTCGCGTCGGCTCCGTCTGTCTGTCTCTCTCTCTCTCTCACACACACACACACGCACGCACGCACGCAGAGTTCGGAGGCTCCGACGCCTCGATTTCCTGCCGCCTGGACATGGAATCGATGAATTACTAATGCTCCAGTCAGATCGTTGTCAAAGTCCAGTTCCCGAGCGTCGGATCCGCTGATCTAGGGTAATTTTGCTTGCGAATCCCCAAATCTGGATTTTGTGAGGCCTGGTCGTGGAAGTGGCGATTGATCGAGAAAGCGAAAGCTTTGAGGTTGTCTGATGATAAAAAGCTCCCTTTTCGGGACATCTGAAGCCTTCTCGGGGTCATTGGGAACAGGGACGGGTGATCGAAGCGTCCGGAGATGCAGGCAGATCGGGTCCGAAGGACCTCTCACCTCTTCTCGGATGATTTGCTGGATACGGCTGCTACGATCCCCATATCCTCGTCCGCGACTTCTTTAGCTTCGTCGTCTTCTTCAGATTCCCTTCCCAGAGTTAACTATATCGAGCATCGCGTGTCGAAGATGGACACGCTTCCTGGTGTTGCCATAAAGTATGGCGTCGAGGTACTTAGCAGCCAGTGCTTAGTTCTTTATCTTTACACTCTAGAAAGTGTTAAGAAGATTGTCATTGTTTTGCTATATGTATAGTGGTATTTGTCAGATCGGAGATGTTTACATTTTCTACTTGCTGTAGACAGCAATTTAATTAAATGAGCCTAAACACTAGTGAGGTTGTGAAAAGAGAACTGATCGATGGCCGCCGATATCATGGAGTTTTGATCAAAATAATGTATATTCACTGCTAAGCGATAATTTATTTTCCAAAATAGTATTGTCACCATTACCAGTAATTTTTATCACTAAATGTTTGGATAGTTTGTATAGAGCAAAACATGTATTACTTTCTATCGCAATTTGGTACTGATATGCAGAAAATTTGTTTTTGATGTTTTAGGTAGCAGACATCAAGCGACTGAATGGCTTGACAACAGATATTCAGATGTTTGCTCGTAAAACATTGCAGATTCCTCTACCAGGGAGGCATCCTCCATCACCTTGTCTTTCAAATGGTTCATTTGCTAATGGGTAATTTCTTTTCTCTTGTCTATTTTTAAGATGTATTTATTTTCAGCTGATTTGTTGGCACAAGATGAATGCTGTTTGAAGCCTGTTACCATGGTTGACAATTTATGTACATAATCCATTTGTTGCATGGCATGCGTATGTTTTCCTTTCTACTTAGTTTATGAAGTTAGTTCTTGAATCATGATAACTGTTATGTAGAAGTCCTTGATTATTTATGTGGCCTGAATTGGGGAGTAATACTCCCTTCTGCTCTTCCATTTCAGTGAGTGAAGCTGTAAAGCAACTTGTTTTTGATGCACTGCATAATTGAATCTTTCCGTACATCAGTTTGTAACTGTTATCTATGATACATTTATATATGCTGACTAGAATTTCTAATTGATAATCAAATCCTTAGTGAAAAACCAAAAATCTCAACAGGTTAAGAGACATGCAGTATTTGAAGGGTTTAACTTGGGTCTAGTTTAAAAAATTTTGGTTTGAATTTAAGTTGCATCAGCTTTAGTCATATCTTTCATGTTTTCCTGAATTAGAAAACAGACACAACTCCACATCAATCTAGCTCCCTTCCCTCAAACATGAACTCAACCTCACTTCATATTCTTGAACTCCTTTTGTGCTATTTAACTTTTCCCACTTTTGTTGAATCACTCCTTAGGCTAATAGCTTTTATGGCCTTGAATCCGCACATGGGTCATGGATTTTAAAGAGCTTAAGATTCAGGAAAATTTCTCCCGACTGTAATACTAAGCTTGGGAATTCATGTAGGCAATATATTTTAATGCTTGCAGTCTGCTTTGGGCTCATGGCACCTGCAGTTTCCAATCCACCATAAACAGTCCACTGCTCTGTTAGTAGTGCATGCTTTTCACAATATTGCTTGTTTGTGCAACTCTAATAAATTTTATGTTAAAGTAAATTAGAAATTGGTCAACCTGTTCAAATGTAACCTCACATTTGCCACACTGAAAAAAGGAAAAAGAGAATAGCAAACATACATTGTGATCATATGCCCTGATTCACTTCCAGCTTTTGTTTCAATGTTCCTTATTTTGATGGGTCAATAGGTTATTTCTTGCATGCTTTTTTTTTTTGGTGTAGCAACTACATCTTTCAATGTTCCAGTAGTTTCATACATGCATCTAAAGAGATGCTAATGAATCTAATTTCTCCTGTTTTTACCTTTCTCTGGGAAATATAACTCTTGCATCCTTCTGTGTCCCTTCTGTGTCTTTATTATTTTTCCACCTAATTTCTCCCACATCACTTTTTCATTTGTCTGAAGTGTGTCTGTCTCTCTTCTCTGTCCATTTATTGTGTCTGTTCACTTTGTTTGTTTGATATCTGTAAATATAGCATTTTCACATCTTTGTCTGTCTTTTAAGAATTCATCATCATTGATAACCTCCACTTCTGATAAAGTATACCTCTGATTGTATTTATAATAGTGACCAAATTGTCACAAGTGATCTTCTCGTTTTCCTGGTGGATGCAAATTGTTTTTCTTATGGACTCCCATGCAAAAAATGCTAACTTTTAAAATGTATTAAAGATATTTATGGTTACTTGCAGGGGTAAAACTATGCATATTGACCCTCCTAGACCATATGTTTGCCGGAGCCTCATGCACTAGGTTGCCCTTAAATTCCACTTTCATTTTGTAAAGTTCAACTGCTCTTCTTTTTCTTAAAGAAATTGTTTTTGATGTCTAAACTTTTGCTGGAGTTGATTAAAAATTAGAGTTGTCTGCTGAACTATATCTCAAAAAAGTGCCTTAATTCACTTGCTGCCTCCACTTAATTTCTTATTAGCTTGGATAACTGATGGTAACTTATGAGACTGACATGGTAACTCATTAATAAGGTGCACCCGAGTGTCTACTAATATTTATGATCGTGGAGGTCTTTAATATGTTATTTATTTTTCAATGTAGTTATATATCATTGTGTGATATATCATGCTGTTGCATAATATGTCATATAATTGCATGGTCTTAGATCTTCTTTTATTATTTTAATTCCTTCATAGTATCACTGATGAAATCCTGGTGTATTTATTTTTCAATGTAGTTGTATATCATGTTATCGCATAGCATGTCATATAATTGCTTGGTCTTAGATCATCTTTTATTATTTTAATTCCTTCACAGTATCGCTGATGAAATCCTGTTTGATATAAGATATGTCTAATAGAAGTAATTGATCATTAGTTTTGCACCTTGCTCATACCATGAACATCTTGTTCGTCTTTGTTTTTAGCTTGATTTAGTGTCACAGTAAGGTTGCTACTCAACAACTTGGATGTTGAGTGTTTGAGCTTGCAATAATAAGGCCGTATGCATTACTAGTCTCATATCCATATTGGCAAAAGCCATCCACATTGGTTCATTGCTTCCTTACAAATTTTCCAATAAGCGTCTATCAAATGCATGTATCATGAAGGACTTTATATATTTGTGTGTTTTTAATTTTTAATTTTATATTGTGTCTTGATATGCTAGAAGTTATTCCAGACAACATACTTCACCGCATCGGCCTAGTAATAATGTGTTGGATTTGTTCCATTCGCTCGAGCTGAAAACCCCTCCAAGTAAGGTTTCCCCAGCAATGAGCAGCTTACAAGCATACTATGGTCTCACACCACCTAAAAAGGGTGCAGATACTGCAGAGACAGAGATGGCAGTGTATAGAAAAGGTTGCTGCTTGGCTGACGAACTTAAAGAGCCACCGTTTTCTGACCCACTTCCAGGTCGGCATCGGAAATCTATATGTTTGGCTAATGGCTTTCCACTGGGAAATGGCGAGATCACAAAGGGAAAAAATATTTTAGAGACTGCAGATAACAATGAGAGCGAGAAACCTATCCGGAGGCGTCAAAAGAATGATGCAAGCCCATCTTTAGGTGCGACAGAATTGTTGTTGGAGGATAATAGTAGTGATTTAATCTCAGTAAGGAAAGGAAAAGGCCTAGCAATGAGACCAAAACTGGGGAGCCGCACCGATATGGATATGGGTCATCCAAAAGCTAGTCCTCATGGAGACTCTGTCATGACTGATGGGTTTGTTTCAGTTAGGAAATCATCGAGCACATCAAGCTTGCAGGACTCAGAGGACCACTCGTCCATCTGGCTAACTAGCAAATGGACTTTGAATCCTGAACTTCTTGCTAGGCCACTATTCGATGGCTTGCCAAAGCCGATAATTGTACGGAAGAACAAAGCTGCTCTCGATTAATGTTTTGTTTCTTTAGTTTAGTTCAATCTTATCAGTATAACCATCATCTAACCTGGCAGCAGATCAAGTTCTATCTGCAGACCTTCAATAAAAACAAGGCTTTTGTAGTAGGCATACAGAGTAAATGAAGCAAAGGAAGCTGCACTCGTCGAGGTTGCACTCTTAGGTTTGATGTCGGGGCTGGATATTTACTAGCTGCAATTCTTTGTGGTCATCCTTATCAACATTCATATATTGTTTATTAGAGTATTGCCAGAGTATTGCCAGAGCTATTCTTTTGTATAAGCATGTACTTGAAGAGGGTATATCAGATGTTTTATGTTTTTCTTTCCTAACAATTGCTATGAAATAGACATTATTTCTAGACTGAGCCATGTTTTTTCTTGGAGGCATATGTTTTTGGCAGGAATGTGGAACATGATGATCCTGTTCTGTAGCTTTGTTCCTGATGTTTCTGGATTCTCTGAAGCGAAGTGATTTGCTCAGCCAGTAGATTTGAGCTTCCTTATGTATGCTCTTCAGTTATCATCAAATCAGCCCCTGTTATCTTGGAATTTGGTTTAGAACATGCACAAAGATCTCTCTGGCTGTTTGACCTCAACAAATTCAAGCTATCTGTTGACTAATTTTTAGTCTGGAGTGCAATTAACAGTTTGACATAATGTGAGGAGAAGAAGAAACTTAAATGCAGATAGTGAGTCTGGAGAAGAAATTGGAGTTTTGACTTTGAAGCTGACCCATTGGTCCAAGTAAGTGTTGTAATGCATGAATACATTTATGTCAGACTTCAACACAATTACTTGTGTCCTGGAAAATTCTTCCTGATATTTCTATACAAATGATCTTTATATTTGGCTCTATTTTCCTCAAGTAAACAAGCAAATGAACTTTATATTTCATGCATGACCTCTGGACTTGAAACTCTAGTTTTGCTGAAATCCAATCAACATATACATTGATGTTTAGAAGAAAGTATGCATCATATATATCAATCAACATATGCATCTACCAAATCTAGTCTCATAAAATTATGCAATCTTCTTATTATATTTTGGAGGAGAACTTACTCCCCACATTGGTGTTGTCGTTGACCAGATAGTCTTGAACTTCACTTTTCACTTTGCAGCTCAAATCTTGAGAGAGAGAGAGAGAAGAAGAAGAAGAAGATGATGATGATGATGAATCAAACAATGTTCGATTGATGAGCTTGTGGCTGCAGCAAAACCTGGTGCAATTTGACCCGGTGAAAGCAAGAGCAGTACACAGTTGATATCAACAAGCTGATCCAATTATTACATGCTTTTCTTGATCGTATCTATAAAGCATTGGAGGCTTGCAACGGCTGCAGAGCTCCCTTCCTCCCCCATAACTCTCTTCTTCAGCTGCAGCACACTTGCTTGTGCCTTTGCTCCCTCGTCACCTGTCATGATCCTCCCGATGCCATTCTCTATGGCATGTCGATTACAGCCATCAAGTTTGATCCCTATTCCCCACACCTTCACGATGTAGACGGCATTCACGAACTGGTCGCCGGCGATGGGGTAGCACAACAGCCTCTTCTCGTGTCGTATGGCCTCCAACGTCGAGTTCCACCCGCAGTGCGTGAGGTAGCATCCGATGGCGGGGCTCCTCAGCACCTCCTCCTGCGGCGCCCACGCCACCACCTTGCCGTAGCCCGCGACTCGATCCAGGAACCCGCGGGGGAGACCGGCCCGCCATGGCTTCTCGTCCTTGAGCACCCACAGGAACGGCTGCGCCGCAGCCTCCAGCCCCAGCGCGAACTCCGCGATCTTCTCCGGCGAGATCGGCGCCACCCAGCTCCCGAAGGACGCGTACACGACCGAGTTCGGCGGGTGCTTCTCCAGCCACTCCAGGCAGCTCTGGTCTTCGTCCCACATGCTCAGGTTGCACCGGGAGTTGCCGCGCGTCTTCTCGTCGCCGCCGTGTGCTTCCAGTGGACCGACGGGGAGCGTCCGCGGCGCGTCGTGTTCTTGCGGTTGCGAGCTTGGAAGCGGGGGATGATGGTCTCCACGGCGACCGCCTTCCTCGGGGAAGGAGTTGACCAACAGCCATCGGACAGATTTAGCTCGCTCGATGACTCGAAGCCAGAAGGCGAATCTTGACCTCTGGGAAGCAGGATTGCCCACCAGCCATGGCAGGTCGCTCGCGCTAAGCTTCGCCTGCCCTTCCAACGTCAGCTCTTGCGCCGCCTGCTCTTGCCCGTCATGTTGGCACGGAGGCTGATGCGACAGCGGACTACCTACCATCAACGGCAAAGAAGACGAGCATTAGTGCATGGTCGACATCGTAACCACAGTATCATTACGCAGGAGAACGTAGTGGTCGTACCGAATTCAGAGATGAAACCCCTGCGAATGAGCTCCGGAATGGCGGAGATGACGCGGTAGGTGGCCAGCATCGCCGTCCAGAACCCGGCGACCGGGAGGCCGCACCGCCGCGCGACCGGAATCGCCCACGAGGCCACCAGGTCCACCACCACGCAAGCGATGGCCTCAGCGTCCGGCGGCGACAGCAGGCGCTCGAGATGCGCGGGCATGTGGCTCTCCATGGCCTGCTCGATGGCCGCGAAGTCCGGAGGCGCCGCGCCGTCGTCCGCCATGAGGCCACTGGAAACAGAAGCGAACCGGATCCCATCATCGGCCCGGCCCGCGAGACGCCGGTGGATGAAGTCCGGGGCGGCCACCGTCACCTCGAATCCACGTGCATGGAGGACCCGGGCGAGGTCCAGCATGGGAGACACATGCCCCTGAGCCGGGAAGGGAACGAGCACAACCCTCGGCCGCATCCCCCACTCCTCGCTTCTGTTGCCTTCTTCCCCGTTGCGCTCGCTCTCATTTATAATTGCAGGAGCGGTGTTCGACACCCGGTTTGTTCCTTGCAGATGACGACAATACCACATCACAGCGTTCTACTTCCTTATTCTATGTGCAGCTAAAAGCCATGAAGAAGCATTCCGAGCTACTGTGGCTCCATATCGGACACGACTTTGCTGATTTGACTTCCATTTCTTTTGTGCTGATACCTAAGTCGGCAGCACATTGCCTCATGATATGGCAAGCATGCTCAAATCCCCAAACAACTTCCCTCCTAAGGCAGAGAACGAGTATTCCTGCAACTCTGATACATGCACGCATCGATTGACTTTGATTTCTTCTGTACAGATGACAAATCATGAGTACGATTGCAGCTATATATATATAGGTATGTGTTTACATACATGTATTATAATACGATGGGGCAGTGTCGTACCAGCTGATTTATGATATCGAAGTCAATTGGTGGCATGAATATTGTTCTCTGTTCCGGAGGTGGCGCAGAGAATTCAGCATGTGCAAGTTCTTGTCGAGCTTGCCATCATCATCCATTTCGCCGTTCTTCCGAAGGAGATAAGACGAGGTGAAGCGTCCCCACTCCTCCCTGAAAGAGACCTGTCCCAAACAAAGGTGAGTTCCTGCAATAGTGTGGCTGAGGAGCTTCCATGGAGGTCCATGCGTGTTGCACATGTTCGAGTCACCTGCACCACTGGGGTGAGGAAAGGAGGTGCAACAGCAGGTCAAACAGAGTGTGTGGCCTCTCTTTACGATCAAAAGCAATCTGGTTCATAGCTTTTTGGTGGCAAAGTTCTTGCCTTTCCTTTTTCGCTTCTCTCTCTCTCTCTCTCTCTCTCTCTCTCTCTCTCTTTTCCCAGCTTTTGAGTGTGAACAGTACTTGATGGGTATCAGAGGTAGGCGTATGATCTTTTTTGCAAGCAGAAACTGTCGAACAGAGCCATGAGTTGTGGAATTGATGGGTTTTAGTGGTTGATGATGATGAACTCATTCTGGGAAGATGTCAGTACTTGAAATGTAGCAGGTGGTGGTGGTAGGCAAGTTGGCACCAGTGAGGCCTGCAAATGTGAAACTTGCTTCTTTTCTCTTCAATGGCAACAATGTGTCTCAAAGAAGTGGATGATGAAGCTTTGAAGCTTTAGGTGGAGGTCGGAGATTAGTTCTTGGCAACTTCGTTCTATATTGGTTAACTTGGTCTAATATTTTTCATGGATATTATCTTCAAAATATTTTTTTTTTCTTTTTTGTTGGGGGGAACGAGTAGAGATTGATTGTATAAAAAAAAGATTGACTTATAAGAGTCTGATGTATTACTATTAACTTTAGTCTAAATATTTTAAATGCAACTCAAAGTTAATAGTTTGATTATTCACAATTGATATCCAAGCCCGAAGTTTGAATAAGAAAAAATCAAAAATATATGATTTGATCAGTATATTATAATTAACTTTAATTTTAAATCAGTAATTTGAGTTTACAAAGTTAACAAGTCAGTGTCAAACATTTTTTTAATTAAAAATAAAAAAATAAAGGTTGATAATGAATTTTTTGATTAATTCTATTTTAAAGGTGCCAACAAGTTAGTTATTAAAGATTATGATTAATTAATATCAATAACTTGAGATCAAATTCTAATACAACTTTTGATTGGATGATTACTAATCATTCATTCAAACTATATTCAAATGCTAACAATTTTTTTCTAAGATCAAAACCTAGGATTTTTTAATCAATTGATAACAAGCTTTTTAGATGGACTCTTGATTTAATTTTATATAAACAAAAGATATGCCAGCCATTATGATTTCCAATTATTTATATATATTCTTCCAAGATCACAACCATTTGCTGCTCCCTTTTTGAAGACAGCCAATTGAGGCAATAATTTCATTGTTTGAAGAAGTTGAGCAGCCTTTCAAGAAGGAAAAAAAATTAATTTTTTACTATGCTTTGGGTTTTGTGCTTTTTTTTTTTTGTTTTGTTTTGTCAACTGGTGGCTTCATGTGCACATGTTATCACTGTTCAACAATGATTCCATCCATGGCAGCACACAGACTCATAATCATACCACTGAATCACATTGCATCTCAACATTCTTAATATCTAATGGAATAATCATTTGCATCCAACATATCTTTTTTTCTTTATTTTTGTTTGACTTTTCAATTGTGTCAACATGTGAGTCATGAAACTTTGGTCATTGTCACATTTGGATTCTCCTTGAAAGAATATTAAACATGAAGATTAACTGACATCAATATGCAATCATGGTAGATTCCATGATTGTAATTGAGATAATGGACATATACTATTACTATAAATAATAATAAAATAAAAAATATATTTAAAATAAAAATAAGTATATTAATATTGACAATAAGAAGAGATAGAAAAATAGAAAAAAAAGAGATAGATCCCAATTTCGGGTTGAGGTTAGGATCTGCCGAACGGGTCAGTGACGAGGTGGCCACCATCTTTGTTATAAATACCATGACGGCCACTGTCATGACCCCCCGAATTATCACATTCAAGAGGTCTTAAATCGATAGTATTAAAGTTTCATCAACAATCATCCAGATCCAAACTAACGTTTGAGGATACTAAAAAATATTCAGTCAAAAATTCACATCCACCAAAACCTATGTAATTTATAATCATATACTACATCACTCAATGATTCATAAAATCTGAAACAAACTCAATAAAACAATAAGCACATCATAAATCCATGAGTGTGTGAGTCTATATAATCACAAAACGAACGTTTTTCATTAGCTCATATCATTATACAAATTAAACTTAACTTTTCAAAATTCTAAACGTGAAAGGTGTTTTAAAACTTTTATACGTTATATCAATTCAAATCTGTCGACAACATTTCATTACATACAAAACACACTTATACAATAATAACATAACGACCAACAAGACTTGCCCACAGTTATAAATAGTTCTCCAAGTCTAATGCTAACTTTTCGATAAGTGATAAGCTAATCTAAAAGATTTATATAACAACGGAGTGAGCTAAAAAGCTCAGCAAATGACAAATATGTCAACAGCAAAAGGAGCCGTTTCAAACAAGCATAGTATCGAAATGCAAGGTAAAATACAAGAATTCATAAATATTATTTCATCACATACAAAATCACAAATGTCATTTCATTCAAAACATATTTGGTTAATAACGAAACGAATAGAGTAAAGAGTAATTGAAGAATATCAATGACGAATGAAATGTTTTGGAATATATCAAAGGTATATGAAACATTTCAGAGTATATCAATGGCGTATAAAATGTTGCAGAGTATATCAACGGCATATGAAACATTTTAGAGCATATTAAGGGTGTATGAAATGTTTTGGAGCATATCAATAATAAATTAAATATTTTAAAATATATAAATTGTTAGGATCGAGAGCACTAAGAGGGGGGGGGTGAATTAGTGCAGCGGAAATCTTTCAGCGATTAAAAACGAAAGCTGTGTTTGTTTGATAGAAACTATTTTGATGCAAAAGCCGATTCTAAGATTACTTATGATTGAGTACAGTTTACGTCTAAACACAGTTTGCATCTAAGCGCAGTTTACGCAGTTTGCGTCTAAATGCAGTTTGTGTCTAAATGCAGTTTGCGTCTAAATACAGATTGCGTCTAAGCGCAGTTTGTGTAGTTTGCGTCTAAGCGCAGATTGCGTCGAAGCTCAGATTGCGTCTAAGCGCAGATTGCGTTTAAGCGCAGTTTGCGTCTTAAGCGCAGATTGCGTCTAAACACAGTTTTACGTCAAAACCTAGATTCGGAAAGATTTGAACTTAGACACTCGTTCGTAAAAGCGCAGAAGTCAGTTTGCAGTTATAAATGGAATGTAAACGTAAACTGCAGAGAAACTCGTTCGTAAAAGCGCAGAAATCAGTTTGCAGTTATAAACAGAATCAAGACGTAAACGTAAACTGCAAAGAAACTCGTTCGTAAAAGCGCAGAAGACAGTTTACAGTTATAAATAGAATCGAAACGTAAGTGTAAACCGCAATGTAGAGATTGTACGAAAACACCGATTTACGTCTGAATGCAGATTTGGAAAGAACATAACTTAGAAACTTGTTCGTAAAAGCGCAGAGAGCAGTAGCTATGTAGGAGGTTTGCAGTAATGATAAAGTGCTCAAAATGAAAGCAAACCAGAGATTTAGAGTGGTTCGGTCAGTCTTGACCTACTCCACTTTTGGCTTCCTCTACCGACGAGGTCACCGACGTCAACTAGAGGCCTTCCTTCAATAGGCGAAGGCCAACTGCCCTTTTACAGTTTCACTCCTTTTGACGGGCTCAGGAGACAACCCTTACAGAACCTTTCTCTCCTCTCTTTACAACTCAAGACTTGAAGAACAGAAAGAGGAGAACTTTTGGACTTAACACAAATTTGAGCTCTTAGAATCACAGAAAAGATCAAGAATTCGGTGTAGTTCTGTATCTTTTCAGTGCTGAATGGGTGGGGTATTTATAGGCCCCAACCCAGTTCAAATTTGGAGCTCAAAACGATCAAATCCCGGAATTCCGGGATCAGGCGGTTGCACCTCCTGACTGGGGAGGTTGCACCGCCTGGCAGAGCTCGAAGACTGAGCCTCTAGGCTGTGCTACCTCTGTCAGGGGCGGTTGCACCTCTCTGCCAGAGCTCGAAGACTGAGCTCAGGCGGTTGCACCGCCTGACTGGAGAGGTTGCACCGCCTGGCAGAGCTCGAAACTTGAGCTCTGGCGGTGCTACCTCCTGACAGAGGAGGTTGCACCGCCCAGTCTCGCTCGGAGACTGAGCCCTGGGCGGTTGCACCTCTTGGCTGGGGCGGTTGCACCGCCCAGTCTCGCTGGGAGACATAGCCTGGGCGGTGCTACCTCCCTGCCTGGGCGGTTGCACCTCCCACAGCAACCTGGGTCCGAATGGGTTGAACCATTCGACCCAATTTGAGTTCTTCAGGGGCCCAATTGCCCCAAGATTAAGCTAATGGGATCACCTCCCATTTTTAACTTAATCAAAGTGCTAACTACGATTATTTCCTAAGACATATTCTGCAGCTTGCTTTGGTGCGTCACTCGCTTCTTCCGGCGAGTTTCCGGCGAACTTCCGTCGATCATCCGATGAACCCTCGGTGATTCTCCTACGGACTTCCGGCAAACTCGTGGACTGCGACGATCCACTTGGCAAGTTCCGACGATCTCCTTTGCCAAGCTTCTGGACTTCTCGGATTTGTTCCCGCAGAACCTCCGACGACTGTCCGAACTTCCGTCGAGCTCTCGAACTCCCAACGTGATCATTGTCATGACTCCCGCGCAACTCCTGCTGCATTTCTTACTTTCATCGTAGTCAATCCTGCACACTCAAAACAAAAACTTCGATCGAGACAATTAATCCTAAGCAATTAACCAAGTTGTCTTGCATGTCATTGGTCCCTCGACGCTTCGTCCGATTCTTCGGCGCATCGTCCTTTCCTGCAGCTTATTGCCCAATCGGCCAGTTGACTCCGCAACTCCGATATCCTTGGCACAATACCCGCTCTTCTTGGCCCGATGCCCGAGTCCACGGCCCGAAGCCTTCTGTCGATACGTCGACCGATCCACCGGCCCGACGTCCAATCTTCTGACATGTTCCTCCGGCACAACATGATGTTCCTGCTTTAATTGTCTCATCCTTATCGAAGCACCCCGCGTCACTCAAAACGTAGATTAAATCATAAACATATATCAAGTAGTTTCATCATCAAAATACGAGATTCAACATAAATGACATAAGAAATATTTTAGAGCATATCAAAGAACAAATACGAAACAGAAACTCAAACGTCGTATTTGATATTGTATTCATTTTATTCTTATCCAAAGCACATATAGAAACATATAACCAAAACTTTGGATATCATATCAAATATACATAAGTACATAACCAAAGCTCTGGATATTATATCAAATACATATAAAGTGAAGTAGGATCATACATAATATGGTCCATTCATTTCTAGATGACTACCAAACATAAGTCTCCCATGTTTGGGAGCTCCATCCACTTACGTTTTAGTAAAGTCAAAGGAGGCTGGCAGAGCATCGCGGGCTCTAGCATAACTCCCTTTGTTATTTCTAGTAAAGATTCACATTACCTCACAAACACCTAAGTATAAAAGGACATCGTAAACAATAAAATTGGCACATATTAGAAACACATACGGAATAACAAAACGTACATGTGCCTTTAGGATCCAATACAATACAAATATAATCTTTTTCAAATATATTAAAATTTAAAAGAAAAGAAAAATAAGATTATACGAGGATTTTGGCACATATCAGAAGCACATACGGAACAATGCAATATAGATGTGCCCATACGAAGCAATGCGATATGATATAAATTTTACATAATAGATTTTAAGTATATAAATAATTTAAAAATAAGAGTATATAAGAATTTAAAGTATTAATATAAAATATAAATGAAGAAAGAATGCCAGATGAAATCAATTTTCGGAGAGATGAAATAAGAATAAGCGAAATCGACCAAAGCTTAATTCTAACCGAATTTGAGAGATACATTGAATAAATAATTTAAATTATCAATTATAATCTAATTTACTCAAAGAATATGTTATTAGAAAGATATTTTAATATACTTTCAGATAAAATAAGTTTAATATGAATCGAAGTTTCTAATAAAGGGTTACAAATGATTTGGTAACCAAAGGTTAGAGAACAAAATATCTATTTTATAGAATTTATATGGTCAGATTCAATAAACAACTGGATAGATACTTTTACACCAAATATTTCAATCTAGATATTGAAAGAAAAATCTATGAGTCTAATTTCCAACAAAGTGAATTTTGCATAAATCAAAATTTCCAACAGAGACTTATAAGTAATTTAATATCAAAAATTAGAAATTTCGATCCCTATTTTATAGAATCTATAGGGTCATTTGAAATAGAAGTTTAGATAGACAAATTTACTCTACATTCTTCGAATAATCTATCAAAAGAAAGGTTTACGAGTCTATATTCAGATAATTGATAATTGTGTTAGCATCAATGCAAATGTAAAGTGATATGGGGCGAGCAATAATAAGGTCGGTGACATTCCTCGTGAAGGCGGGTGACGTTACGGTGAGAGCGAACTTTATCGTTGTCGAAGGTAGTTAGGCAACTATGTCGGTGTTGATGCTTGCAATGCTAGTTGATGCCTATAATGGTAATATTCACCACCATCGAGGTCATCCGCCTTCGAACATTAAAATTATCATTTTACCTTTTGTTTTCATGTTTCTATCGGTAAAACTAGCATCATTAGGATAAATCAGATTTAGATGTTTTACTTTTGTAACTATAAAAATGTTAATATAATATTTTAAAATGTAGGGACCGAAATGCTAAAACTAGCTAACTATATGGAGTAATATATAATTAGCTTTAGACATATACTATTACTATAAATAATAAAAAAATAAAATAAAATAAAATATATTAATATTGACAATAAGAAGAGGTAGAAAAATAGATATTAAAAGTATAAATAGATAGAATCCATGTAGATTATTAGGTTTTAATATGAAAATACAATGAAGGTAAGGGGCTAAATGTAAAAAAAGTATATTTGAGGGTGTTAAAAAGCAAAAGAAATTAGAGTCACCGACGGGAGGGTGTGACGATTCACACGATGTCACCTATACCTTTAGGGCGAGCATCCTCTCCCTCGAAAGAAGAGGCCCGACCTTATCCCTCTCTAGAAATAGTAATGATCTTCTTGCTCATTCTTGATTCTACTCACATATTGTTTCTCATTCCTAAGTAATTATAATTATTCGATGATGGAAGTTTACATAAGACGCTCTGATTGAGTCAGTTCAAAAAATGTCATCAAAAGGGGGACTTGATCATACTACACTGAGTGTAACCCTAATCCCCGTCAATTGTACTCGTCGGCAAAGCCTCCTCATTGCAAAAGGGAGTATAACTTGGTATAGAGAAACACCTCTTAAAGTGTTCGATAAAAGTGGGACGATTGACTGTAAATTATGAAGGACTATATTTCTTACTTTCTCATGGGAGTGATGAATCAGGGGAGTCACTTCTAAAATTCATAGATAATTAGTTTCATATAACATAATAATGAGTATTAATGATGATTGCTTGCTTAAACAATTTACCTTTATTATCTTCCACATCCGGAGAGTATTTTTATAAAAGAATATCTCAATGCTCTTTCAAGAGTAGTAGTAAATTATATGTTTCGCACATAAGATTATGTTATGAACCAAAAATTGAAATATATTACCCAATGAAAGATTCAATGAAGACAAAAGAACTGCAAGTAAAATTGTGATAGTTGCAGTTTGATGTGCCATTCAGGAACGCTTGATTCCATCAGTCAACATAACAACAAGCATATTCACAGATCGGACGTGTCTCATAATGAATGCATCTGTATCTCTCTTTTGATTTCACATCTGTTATTGTTTACAATATTGTTAGGCATCCATGTCATGTATATGTTTCGACTTTTCATAGAAACCTAAACCCGGATTTATCACGGATAAACTTCTAAACAGGATGTTTGATGTAATGCTTATGTATGTCCGTATCTTTTGGTATGTTTATGTTTTGCACAGCATGTAGAGGGACGGTCGAAGGCTTAATAGTCTCATTTTAGTTGGGTTTGATAGCCGCTTTAGGCTTGTAAATAAAGATTGTGTCATGTGGACATTTGTCAGAGATTTTCGATCTGTAGTGGATCATTTTGACCCTTCGTTGTGTAACTGTTAAGAGCTTAAAAAGTCTATTTGTAATTTGCATTGTCTATAAAGTATTTCCTAGAATGTTTGTTTGTGGATCCCGAGTGAGGTGTTCTTTTTAACCCATTTTATCTTTTGTAGGTCCTAAAGGACCATAGGAGATTGACATTTACGGACGGACACATAAGGGTGCTGCATGACTTAGGTAAAACCAGCTAAGTCGGTAACATTATGTTGGCAGCATATGTATCACATTTTCTTTCGCATCCTTCTTGTGGTGATGCTAAACGATCTGAAACGATCTGCACTGCCAATTCTGAATTGTCATGAAGTTGGGCACCCTTGTTATTTTTTTGTTTTTATGCTAATTGATCTGTTCATCCGATCTTTGCTTTAAATTTTTAGGCTGGTAGAAAGGAGATCAAAGAAGTGAGACAAGTTCTGCAAGGAACGGAGCGGAAAGAGCTTGAACCGCTGTTCTTCTGTACTTTGCACCATTCGAATGTCTGAACGAAGGACACTACATTGCTACTATCACGCCGAATATTTCTACAATCTCGTCTTGGTTTATCGTCGACGGAGACACAGGATTTCAGTGCATTGTGTCTTTGCTTTGGGTATCTTTGAAGGGCATAGGCTCCCCCTTCAAGAAGTTGGAGATGAGAGCGAGTCCGCGGCCAGGAGAGAAAGCCGGCACCATGTGCCCGGCCCCTCGGACAGTGATGAACGTCAACCCCTCCGTGTACTCCACCATCCACCCGGCCACCTGAGCCTCATAGTACCACTTCTTCCAGCCACCCCACTTGTCCCACGCCTTCTCGGAGAGATTCATCTTGTTGATGCTCCGCCTCATCACCGGAATCGTCACACGTCCATCGGTGTCACCGCTGTCCCATGTTGCACGATCACAGCTTTCAGCATTTTGTAAGAGGTTCATTTACAAGATGGAGGCGGCGGTGGGTTTGAAGTCAATACCTATAGATCCACATGCGGTAGCCTGCATCTATCAACTTACGAAGCAACGGAAGAACTGTCGGCACCGTCTGGTTGTAAGCATTATGTACGTCCATGCTGCACCAACCAAAGTAGAAATCTTATATCTGTGTCAAGAATTAATAGGTTTTTCTCCTTGCAAATTGTAGGAGCAGAACGAAAAATGAATCTTGAAGAAGCATGAAATGAAATGATTGAACCTGCAAAAGGAGTATGGATAGGGTAGACGAGTGAGGTTGGCATGTAGAGCTCTCTGCACATCCTCCCGGCTAAGATACACCTCTGCATTGTCAGTCGAGCATGGATCATACCCAGTTGCCTCCGTCGCCAGTCCGCTTCCTATCTCCTGAATCCCAAACCATAATGTCGTGTTACTCATCGCCTAAATATACTGGCAGTATCCAGTGGAGCAAGGGAAAAACATACGTTCTTAATGGTGTTGAACTTGGAGCATGTCGGGGAATAGATGCCAAACATAATATCCGAGAAGCTATCTTCGACCTCATATACCAACTCAGGGCAGTTGCTGCCTGGTACTGGTGTGCATGCAGTGGTTGCAGCCTGGTACAAATTGTCTGATATATATCCATTTTTCCAAGCAAAGTCTATGGTTGCAATTCTTAGCTCTTCTTCGACATCAATCAATGGATTGCCAATCTACAAGATCACAGACGGAAAGGGAACAAGATTGACATGGTTAAACATGCTAATTTTTCTGCAGTTCTTGATTGACATGGTTATCTGCACATCTGCTTTTCGACTGCCAGAAATCTGCAAGCTAGTCGAATATAGAAAGCACTATAACTGAAATTTGATGTCTTACCATAAGGCCTTTAAGATTAATGTACGAGTCCTTGGCTCCTTTGTTTCTTTCATCAATGACCTCTGCTAGTTGTGGTGCATAATGCCCTGTAAATGATTATCCAGAACAATATTCGATCACTTATCTTTACTGAAAACAGCTATTGTGTTGTTTGATGTACCAGCATAGCTTTCTCCGACGAGGTACAACTCCTGAGACTTGAAGTCGGGATGCTTGAGAAACCAGTAAATGAGGAAAGCATGTGTGTCTTCTGCGGTTATCTGATCGTTCAGGTTCTTTGCATCCGATGAGCTATCGGAGTAGGAGAATCCCACTCCTACCGGAGAATCCAGGAACAGGAGATTGGCGACTGCAACGGTAAGGATGAAAGATAACTCGAGCTGCAGTGCAGAACATGTGTATCATGAAAAGAAGGTACGATTACAGTATCACGCTTGCCTTTGTTCCATGCGTACGGGTTGAACCTGAGGCCAGAGCCCTCATCTGTGACGAGGAAGGGACCAACCTCACTGATAGCTCCACCAGCAACAGATGAGCATCCAGGACCTGCAAATTTGGGTAAGTAATGATGGGCATTACTTTCATCCGATATGAGATAATTGGCGACTGCTAACCTCCATTGAGCCACAAGACCAAGGGCTTTGTGGCGGGTGCTTCCATGGCCTCGAAGAACCAGTAAAACAGAGATCTATGCTCACTTACGCTCACGTAGCCAGCATAGTGCTTGAAATTTACCGACGGCTGTCCCGGAAGTCCGACAACCAAATCAGTCTCCCCCGAGGGATGCAGTCTTCGCATCCGAGTGCCCTCTATCGACACAGCTGCCATCAAGAACACCAGCACATAAGACAATGCCATCATTGACACCCCCGTATTCTTGCCACCTGCTGTCTAAGCTTGCTCGCTCCATCTATAAAGGGTGGAAGAAACAACAGGAGAACCTAATTTCCGATGACAGGTATTGGCGCCTCTTCTCGACATGCGTTATGTAACAGATGAAACTAAAATCCCTATATTTAGTGTTGCCGCAATGCCTTTGCTGAAAGCAGCCATTTGCATTGGAGGTGTTGTTGCTACGTTGGTTATCAGCAAAATGACCTTTAATAGAACATCTTTCGATTAGGGATTACAACATATTATATATTTTTAGTATCTGTGTCTGCTTGATCTACTTAAGGTATGCTTGAATTAAGTATTATTCATGATTTATCATGAGCTAATAGCTTTGTTGTAATCATCTCAGATTTGAACCCGTCCTGAACCCGGTCCGAGCTCGAATTGACCGAATTTGATCCGCACCCGGAGTGAACGTTCCAGATCAATGGGCATCTTATTGATCAGGCCCATTTCAAGTTCTAATTGGGTCGGGTCCAGCGCAAAGCTTCGAGTCGGATCCTAATCGACCCTTTATATACCGCCCGTGTAAGTTTTGTTCCTTGGGGTTTGGGGATGGTTGGATGGGTTGCCACTCACCTTTGACGCCGAAGCAGATAGTCGCCGCCGTGTGCATCTTCGCCGCCGGCGTCGCCATCTTCGCCGCCGGAGCTCACCTCTCCTACGTCAACGTCGGTCCCCAGCGGGCCCGCACCCTCGCCCGCGACGAGTTCGTGAGGGAGCACTTCCGCAAGAAGTACGGGTCCGGCGAGTAGGCCCCCTCCGCTCCCTGTGCCTGCGGATCCCCTCTGATCGCTGACCTCTCGACATGGGTGGCTCAGATTCCGTCTCCATAGTCTCGGTACCTTATCTTGATCCCTGATCTTTTTATTGCTCTCTCGATCTTCTTTCACCAGCTATCTCTTGGTTGCTTCTGTTTATGGATCTCTTTTAATTGTTTTTGTGAACGCAAGGATCATAAGATCCTTATCGTAATCGCCATAGTTGGGTGGTGAATTATATATTCTGCATAAATCTTGCAATTGCACTGCATTGGTGTTGTTTTTAGTTTTGCTTCTTTTATAGATGGTATATGCCACTAACACAATTGATGAAATTTGAGTGCTAGTGAGATAATTTAAGCTTCATTAATCTTAAAGCCGATAATGGCTGGATCACCTCATAAGGTCGTAATGCAGACCATAGTTATAAAATCCGTATTGGACCAACTGGATATATAATTAGACCCTCGACTACTCTTGTAATACCCCTATTGTCCCAGGTCGTGACAAATCAAAAGTGACCTAGTAAACAAGATCCCTTGGATGTGGTTAGAGGCCATGTCATGACGCCTGGTTAAGCCTCATGAGCACCGTGATAGGATTTTATTTTGGGTTAGTCTGATCCTTCGCGAGGACGTGAAGACCCAAAGTGAGAGAGATTGTAAAA
Source organism: Musa acuminata AAA Group (assembly GCF_036884655.1). Lineage (NCBI taxonomy): Eukaryota > Viridiplantae > Streptophyta > Magnoliopsida > Zingiberales > Musaceae > Musa > Musa acuminata. Next base: position 26,803,653 of record NC_088337.1, read on the forward strand.
CATTGGTAGTGCATATCAAAAGTTGAATGATACTAGAACTTTGGGTTTAGACATTTTAAATCAGTGGATACGTGATGACTTGGGAGGCTACTTAAACCTCGTGAGCACCATGATACGATTTAATTCCGGGCTAGGCTAATCCTTGACAATGACATCAAGCCCTAAATTTAAGAAAGATTCTTGTTAGTGAACCTTTACGCCATGGTCGAGGTGTCAGCATGGTTCGGTCCAATCTCGGATGTGCAAGGTTGCCCACGCGGATGCTCAGGTGGTGGAAGCAAGCGTCGGGTCGGGTTGAGTGTGAGCCTCGTCTCCCGAGTGCGGTCTTCTCCCTTGGCGAGTGGCCTACTTCTTCGTCGCCAGGCTCCTGTGCACAGGCCGAGGTCAGGAGGAGGATTTCCCACCTCGATCCCTCTGAAGGTTAAGTTAGTATTAAGTGAAGTAAGAGGGAGTTGAATGCTTAAAGTTCTCCCCCTGATGCCGATCAGGGGGTCGACTTTTATACCTGCGAACGAGGATCGATCGTACGTGATCTGTTAATGGCGGTCGACTCCTCAGGCAGCTGGCTTGTACCTCCCGTGCGAGCGCCGATCGACCTGCACGGATCTATGCCGCGGGGCATCGTTCCGAACTTTCCGAAGCAGCTTTGTGTTATGCGGCATCATCTCGTATGACCTTGGACAACGCGGGAACAGGTGGTCGCCCCATCTGAGTCCGAGGTGTCACGTCGACGTAATGCACCATATTAGCCTTGAGGCTCCGCGTTGGCACTGATGTGGAGACTAACTGTTGCCATGGGGTTCCTCATGAATGGGCTCGGGTTCCTCCCCCCCCCCCCCTCCCCCAAAAGAGGCATGCCTTGGGTTCCTCATGAATGGGCTCGGGGCATGGCTTGGTGCCTTTTGCTAGCTGGGTCGACCGTCATGCTAGGATTGGTGATTCGGTCATTGGTTGACCGTGAACTTCTATTCGGAAGCTGGACTAGTTGAGTGACATAACTCGGGGACTGGGCTGGCCGAGCAACACTACTCGGTTATAGGATTGGCTGAGCAACACCGCTCCGGCACATGACTAGCCGAGCAATACTACTCGGGCACTGACTTGGTCGAGCACACTGCTCGGGCACTGGGTACTGGACTGGTCCAGCAACACTACTTGGGCACATGATTGGTCGAGTGACGTGGCTCAAGCATTGGGCTAGTGGAGCAACACTACTCGGGCTTAGGACTGGCCGAACAATGCTGCTCAGGCACAGGTTTGGCCGAGCAACATTACTCGAACATCAAACTGGCCGCAAGCCATAGCTCGGGCATCAGAGTGGCCGCGATGCGTGGTTCGAGCATTGGACTGATCGCGACGTGTGGTTTGGGCATTGGATTGGCCACGACATGACTCGGACATTAGACTAGCCACGAGCCGTGGCTTGGACATTGGACTAGCCGCGAGGCATGGCTCGGGCATTAGATTGGTCGAGACGTGACTCGAACATTAGATTGGCCGCGAGGTGTGGCTCGGGCATCGGATTGGCCGCGAGGTGTGGTTCAGGCATTAGACTGGCCGCGACGCGTGGCTCGAGCATTGGACTAGCCGAGACATGACTCAGACATTAGATTAGCTACGAGGCATGGCTCGGACATTGGATTGGTCGAGATGCGACTCAGACATTAGACTGACCGCGAGGCGTAGCTCGGGCATTGGACTAGCCGAGACGTGACACAGACATTGTTTGGCAGAGATGCACAACTCGGGTGCTGTTTAGCCAAGGTGCACAACTCGGACACTGTTTGGTCGAGGTGCACAACTCTGGTACTGTCGTATAGGGTCATCTGGGCCCGGAAGGTGCAGACGTGTTCTGTTGGATCAGAGCCACCATCATAGGCCTCCAACGTCGGGAGGCGAAAGTTGAGGGGGATAGACTTGTCCTGAATTTCTTGGGCGAAGGGGGACCCAACCGAGGTACTTTCTACGAGCTCCTTCTTGGATTTATGGAATTCCCTTTGAACCTCGTCCAGGTGCTGATTCACCAACTGCAACTGGGCCCGGAATGAGTCGTCCATCAAGTCGGATGATAAGGTGTTGGCTTCGAAGAAGGTCGAGGCAGCGTGTCTGGGCACAGAGATGTTGTGCTCTGTCGTTGGCCTTGGGTGTCCCAATTGCTCCCTAGTTGGGGGGTGGGCATCTGGAGCCAGAGCTGGCTGGTCGACTGGGGTGGCATTATGAGGTGTAGGGATGAGCGTAGGTTGGATCACAAGCGACGATCGTGAGGGGAGAACTGTCTGCTGAGCTAGCTGGGGTATAAGGGGTGTGATGGTCTGCATTATCCCAACTAACGCTTGCACCTGGTGGATGAGGTTGAGGAATGCCTCGGCTGAGACAGCAGGCTGCCCCATGATGGTCTCGGGATCATTGAACAGTTGCCAATAGCGGCTCGGGGTCGCGGTCGAGGTATTCCCTTCTAGGCTCGGAGGAAGTGGGAGTTGCCCTCCAAACCCGAAGGTCGGGTGAGTCGGGGGTGGCTCTTCTCTGGGACGCTCTCCCGGGTTGCTCGGATGGGGGCGCTCGTGCGACATCGGGTCCTTCCTCTAGCACCAACTTAACCTTCGAAGGGGTCGAGTCGGGAAATCTCCCTCCCGACCTCGGCCTATGTACAGGAGCCTGGCAATGAAGAAGCAAGTCACTCCCCAAGGGAGAAGACCGCACTCGGGAGACGAGGCTCAAACTCAACTCGACTCGACGCTCGCTTCCACCACTTGAGCATCCGCGTGGGCAACCTTGCGTATCCGGGATTAGACCGAGCCATGCTGACACCTCGGCCATGGCGTAAAGGCTCACTAACAATTATAATACATCAATAGTCCATATTAAAGGTTGAATGATATTAGGACTTTGGGTTTATACATTTTGGATCAATAGGCATGTTATGACATGGAGGCTGGTTAAACCTCATGAGCACCTTAATAGGATTTGATTCTAGGTTAAGCAAATCCTTGACGAGGACATCAACCGATAAACTTGAGATTATAATATATCAGTAGTCCATATCAAAAGTTGAATGAAATAAGAACTTTGAGTTTAGACTTTTTGGATTAGTGGCTTAGGCTCAATAAGTTGATGGATCAGTTGTCTCATCAGACCACATCGTGACAAATGATCTTAGAACCAACCTAATAGTGGATATGGTGAGGGTCTCTGGTAGAAAAAGATTATACATGGATGTTCTTGAGGACATAACATGATAGATTACAGTGATAAGATTGGTGTACAATTAATTGAACAAAACATAATTCCTCCCAACAAAGATTAAATAGTTGAAAGCAGGCTATATAGCATCTCTGCCTCTACATAAGGTTCCACATTCAACAAGCTTTTGCATGCTTAAAAAGTTCTGCCATGGTTTTTTAAGTCCACAAAATGCACTTTATATAAAAGTAAAAGCGCTAGTTCTATTTACAAAAAGATTAAATTTTGGAACCACAGTCAAACAGTTTATGTTTGCCTCCATTCCATTCCTCCTCTCTATTATCCTCAACATATTAAGATACTGAGCTCTGAGCCATCATGAGCTGCTGCAGCAAGCTGTAAAAATGTGTTCTACCAACAGGGGAGGCACCTCATGCTCATGCAGTGAGTGGTAAAAAAGTTGAAATCATGGTGTTGGGCTTTAAGCTGCTTGAGCCATGAGTTGGCGGCGCTAAAGAGGGAGTTGATTCTTTCGTGGTCTCCTGATTCAAATGATGTCCAAAGACTCCCTTGAAGTTTGTAGGTCGCTAGACCAAATGGAGGAAGGGATATGTGGTTCTTTTTCTCAGATTTTGTTCCATTCTTTCCGGCTCTGGTAAAGCCCAGATCATTTGCCATGCTCCCCTTTATATATTCTGTAAGGGCATTGTGGAAACAGATGACTGTCAAAAAAATATAGATTGTAACAGCTTAATATTCATGTCAATTATGACATGAAATAAAAGAAAACTTCGAAGAGTATATTTCATGTCAATTGTGTCATAAGCTAACTAATTCATGATAAAAGTTTTCTTTGAAGAAGTAAACCATCATATAATCCTTTTCGATGTCCACCTCAAGATAGATTAGAGTTTACTTCAATACTAGGCTCCAAGGTATCTATTCCGTGGATTTGACAGATAAGGGCGTGCCTATAAGAATTGGCAACTCACACTGGTACATAGATTGGACCAGTTTATTTGCAACAACAACTCATCTAAATAAACCATTGCTAATTACTTGTTTATTCTAGAATAGACACAGATGGCTCAGAACTACTATAAAGTTTACTTAAGAAACCTTCAAATTTTCTCAAAAAAGAAAAAAAATAATCAAAGAAAACTGAAATTAGAAATCTCACTGCATGTTTGCATCCTGAGAAGCATCAAGATCCAAAATGTTAGGGTTTGAAGCATGCATGAAGTGTATAAATATGTTGTCATGTGTCGTCCATAGAGTGTATGTTTCATCAAACATGAGATATTTGCATCGTGTTAGGAAAGGAAGATTCAAAAAGGGGAAGTAATAGATAATCCTTTTTTTTATTTAACCCTTCATTTTATTTGCATTCAACAACTTGTATGACAAAGTAGAGAAGTTTCGATGTCTAATTTTGTAACATGTGTCACGTTTATTAATATACAAAATACCGCTCAAGAAGATAGGTGATGAAATCATGATTCCAAATTTAAGGTATCAAAGCTCTAGTGGAGATTCCAAAAGGGTGCCACCACTTATGCAAGATTCCTGCAGTCAAGGCACATGTCATGTGTATCAACATCACAAGAACCAATGCTTATAGCATGCATCATACGAATATATCAAACTTTGTAGGTAGGCATTCTTGTATTTTCTTTTTTTAGGTGGAAGGGGATTATACCTCATGTATTTATGACATATTAACAGAATATGACAATATAGGCTTGCTTTGATCATCTATCGCTGTGATCAGGAATGACCAAGATAGAAAGTTAACCAAAACCAACCTCCGCATTTCTAAGTTTAAACCAGCTTAAAAAGCAATCAGACTCTTACCTTCTTGTTCATATTTTAGTTAATTGGTTCCCCAAAAGTCCAATAGTCTAGTTAAATTTGGGTCACCATCAATTCACTTGAAAATTTTAAGTTTCAAATGTAGCTAGGTTTAAAAACACTGGAATTATTTTAAATTTGACATGAAAGATTGTAACTGGGGACATCGGATAGAGAGCTAAAACTATCATAAACACATACCTTGAAACAACGAAGACAATGAGTGATAGGTTAAGAAGCATACGGACAGCTCCTTCACACTTGGTGTGGTTGGGATATGATAAATAGGATACCTGTTTGACAAGAGGAAAGTTGAATTTTATATACAAAAAATCTTCATTGTTAACTCTAGTGGTTTGAGAAAAATATAGTAGTAAAATACAAAACAATAAGAAAGTCCTCTGCTTTGGCTGTTGGAAAAAAAAAAAGACAAGTATCTCCAAATCAAAGACTAGAAATCCAAGACATGTTTTGTTATCGACCTTTATGAAGAAGCCATCACAATTTTCAAATCTTGGTTATGGATTTAGTAACTGTTGCTAAAAAATTACAAGATTATGAGTAACCTTGTATTTTTCTAACAGGAGATGAGAAAGAAAACGGAGGTCAGGCATACCAGGCTACCGACAACCAACTCGCAGGTGACAGCTCTGTACTCTTAAAAGAAGTCAGGCCAGGGTAAGTCTGAGCTAATTCAAGTACCTACGAAACGAAAATAAGGAAGCATGAAATCACAGATATTTTGATGGAGAAACAGCTCAAGCACACAACCTACCTTGTCAAGAAGGGGTATCCTTCCGTAAGGAGAACAACTCTCGAAGAACTCAAAGTATAAGTGCCTCGCGTGCTCGCTAGTTCGCCACTCATTCCCATTACCTAAGTCGAAGCCCTGAGATGCAGCATCCAAACCAGCCAGCGTCTTGTACTCACTATCACTACAAGATTTGTTCCCACTGGTCTCCCTGACATTATTATTAACGCAATAGAGAATGTAATGTAATCTAACTCTATTTGCAGGTCTCAAAGTTGTGATGTGATTATCTAAATGTATAGCTGTTACAGTAGATGAGAATGAATCAGAAACCTGGAAGCAGCAGTAGCTTTGTGGGTGTATATCTGAACTCCAGATAGGTATGGCACATAATACTGGATTATCGTTGTCTCATCGTGTAGGCACACCGGAACGCTGGCACCGTAGGCGCTCCATTCATAGTACTGCTCCCACAAGTCTCCGAGGACGAAGAACTCTTCGACGCTGTCCTTTCCGGTCAGTTGCTCTTGCACAGCTCGACAACCTGACTGTAATTATCAGGCAAGAACCATATATTTTCTTTTTTTTTGCAACAGAGAAAGATATTTCGGATCATAAGAACAGATGATAGTTTTCTTACTTTGAGACTGATAACATAAGAACCTCTCTGAATGTGTACATAAATGCTACGGAACTTATGATTTCACAAGAAAAATGTCTTCAAGTTAATTATACATTTAATTACTTTGCTAGCAAGAAAAATTAAAGGTAAATTGGAGCATGAATCTCTCTGCAGTCATCATCAATTACTTTCAAACTGAAAAATGTTCTTGATGGTACATAAAATTCTCTACTCTATAGCCGGACTGGAAATTGATTGCAAATGTACTAATGATTTCACACATTCAAATGGCCAGAGAAGGTGTTGAGCTAACCTTCAAACTAAATCCTTGATTTAGCAGATGTGAGCATAGATGAACTGCTGCTATCACTTACAACAAAGTTCATTCACCACCGTCCGTATGTACTTTGATATCTTAAGTTCGATAGATATGAACAGTTACTAGAGGAAGCAGTAAAGGAAGTGAAGACGCCGAAATAAAAGAAAGGAGCAGACGATGCGAAAGTATGAAGAATACTGGTCAAAGAAAGAGAGGAGGAAGAAAAAGAGAGACCTTGGGAAGCTTGTGGCACGGCACGGAAGGAGTTGTGGAGTCGAGGAAACTCTGCAGGTTGGAGCGGCCTCGCCGACAGTTGTTGGCCATCGCTGTATGTTCCTTTTTACTCCCTTCGATGTCGCTTCTGTGCAACCGTTGCTCTCCCTTTGCCTTCCAATCTCTTTTTTCCAGGTAAACAAGAAGAAGAGAATAAGCAGAAACCGAGGCGAAGAAGAAGGGCGAGGTCAGAACAAGGGCTCTGCTCTGAGATGAGGGCAGAAGAGAGGCGACGGAGAGGGGTAGGGATGCGGGTGGGAGTGGGAGTGGGCAAATCCCAAGTGACCTCGGCGCTCGCTTTCAATGCTCATCCCACCATTCCGATATGGAAAGTTGACTCCTTTTACGGAATTAAAGTGTTATCTACCTTGAGATCTGGTTCATTCAACCCGAGCCAACGCAGGGCGAACACAAAGAAGGAACCGAAGCGGAGGGGTTGAACGCACGAACGCTCGGAGGAGCCTGAAGAGGTCAGCGAAGCGCGAACATTGGGAAAGCCTCGCCCTTTTCGAGCTCTTCTGCTCCCGCTAACATCCCCCTTCGGCTTCCAAGCAAAATTGCGTCTTCTGCCGCTTCTGCGGTGGAAGAATCAGAGGATATGGAACATAAAAGGAGTGTCCTTTAAGAGAGAGAGACAGAGAGAGAGAGCAGAAGAGAGGACAGGAAGACGGGAAGTGTTTGGCAGCCAGCGGACGCTTCGCCGCGTGGTGTCTTTACACAAATCGGTTTTCGTTCGCCTCTGCCGCATCCTTGTCGCCTGTCTCTCTCTCTCTCTCTCTCTGGAGTAACTATGGTTTGGCACTTGCTGACTTCTCTTACCTCCACTCTCTCGCCTCTTTCTGTGGATTAGAGACACCAACTATGGTTTAACTCTCATCTCCTCTTATACTCTCTGTTATCATATCCTCCTCTCCCCCAAATGTCTATCATCATCTCACTGACTTTCTTGATCATTCGATGCTCGACAGACGTCAAATCCTATACATACTCGGTTCGAATTTCCTCTCTCGAGAGTCATCTCGATATGGGTATGAATTGGAGATGTGGGTTTGGAGTGCGTCAAAAGTCAAAAGACCAAAGCAAAGTCACAGGAGAAATGAGGGTGAAGGGATGGCTCATCATAAATGAGTGATCCCAATGTGGACATTTGAATTTTTCTTTGTAACCCATGAGATTGATTGATGGGTATTTGTATAATTGGATTGGCAAAATAAATGGGATTGATTCCGACAAGTCCATTGGACGAAAGAAAGAACACGAGACCTGATGAGTTAGGTCTTATTAAATCGATTGGGCCAAAAGAAGATTTGTATACAGATTTAGCATTCGATTTCATATATAAATTCTCTTTTACTTTTCACTCGACATCTTATACATGATGAAATAAATGATAGTATAATAAGACTGCATCATGATATGATCAGTATATTTAAGATGTTGATTCGATGGTGACGTATCAGACATTACTTGTACGTAAATAAATGCTTGAAAGTTCATCCAATAAATTGGAGTAAATAATCATATGACTACTATTCAACTAATCCAATGCAAATCGTGTGTCACCTTCTTTAGGACTTTTCTTTTACCACGTGTCATGTTCTCGTAACTCCTTAGCCTTCGACTTCAATTAGAGGCGTTTAAATGGTGAAGACGACAGAGACGAGCCGAGAGTGGAAGGCTTGGCAGAAAAATAAAAGATGGTCATCACCGCTTCTCGAGTACGTAGTCAACGAGGAATCACAGATTTGGTGGTCAAAAACCTTGGGTATTTTTTTACTGGGTGATATCTGTAATGCGCTTGCATGCGGTGTTACATGCAGCAAAAAGACCGTAGATGATTATTGTGAATAAGAAGAGTGATGACGAGAGATGAGGGTTGCTTTACGTTTGTGTTGGCATCAACATAGTTATCGAGCGATGTTGCTCAGCATCACATCGATACAAATATAGAGCGACGTCGCTTTGCATCTATATTGACGTCGACACAGATGCCGAGCAACGAAACGGTTGCTTGACATTTGTATTGACGATCCTTTTGTCGCTTGACAACTGTGTTGATGTCGACGCAGATGTAAAGCGATGAAATGATCGCTCCGCATTTTGTATTGGTGTAAATACAGATGCAAAGAGGCTTTCATCTCTCTTCGTTGCTTTCCTCATTCACAACAATCACTTACGATCTCTAATGGCATCGTCGTCCATCGTCATCGATGCTATCGGTCACTACCAACTAGAATATTAAAAAAAAAAAATCTAATATTTTTATATTAATGTTAGTAAATTTAATGGTAAATAGATCTAGATATTTTATTTTTATAACTATAAAAATTTTAATATAAATTTTTTAAGTTTAAATATCATGTCTATTACATAGGATAATTTATAATTAACCTCATTCGTATCCGATGCTCTTCTTCGTTTTACACATGATAAACAACAACAACAATAAACATGGACTCGAGAAATGAAGACATGCTCAATATCATAAAATATATATATATATATACACATGATTTAGTGGGGAATAAAAATGACTCGGTCTTTATTAACCATCTAATTACATTTCAATAAATCCAAAAACCATGAACAGTTGACTTGGATTTATGTAGCTTCTGCTAGCATCGCCGATGGAGATCATACAAAGTTAGTTAAACTAAAGACACAAGAATGATATCAATTATTGGTCAGTAGGACAATGACAAGAAAGATTGACCTCAGTGGATAAACCCACCACAAGATCAATAATTGACTAAGCTTTTGTAGTCGCTTAGTGGGCAATGTGGATGGAATGGCATCAAGTCCAAATAATCTTTGTACTTTAATTCAAGTCTTTCGAGGCCAAATAAGATATGATGTGATCACTAAACATTGGCTGCTCCAGTTTTTTACTGCCACCCCATGCCATGCTAATAAAAGAACTCGTACAGCACACTAATAAACAAAGAGCTCTCGGAAGAGACGAAAGCATGATAACGATGACCAAGAAGCAGTCATCCTGTGGTGTTTCTGAGTCATGAATATTATTACGTCCATCACTTTGACGTGAAATGTGAGTCTGGTCTTTAAATAGCTGAACATGATTTTGATTCCCATCGTATTTATGTTTCGTCTGAAGGTGCCTTCTTTGTAGGCTTAGTGCCACAGGGAATCCTCCTCCTGCTCACAGAAACTAAAAGTATCTCCTGCAGCAGAATCAATGAACAGCAAAGCTTGTTTGATGTATAGTCCTGTGCGGTGTACACACACATTCAAATGTTACTTCCTCCTCACAGAAACGATGGAGGAATCTCCTGCAGAGATAAACCGATGAACTGTTTTGGCCATCTGATTCGCATCTGCTGGAGAAAACAACTACAACCATTCTACTAAGATGATAGTTACTCGTATGGTGCCATTTCACATCTCAGCTGAAATCTGCAGCGACCGGATAAGGATGGCCACTAAGTAAGCTACTGAACAACTTTTGCGCTGTAGTAGGTACTGTGGTCTGATGACACTACCTAACCTTATCTTCTCCAACACAGCTTTGTCTCCACGTTTAGTACGTGGGAAATAAGTCGTTGAAGCCCATTCTCCTCCATGAATACATGAGATTAAAACTAGGATAGTGTAATCCGAAATGATCCTTTTGATTTGGTTCGAACTAAACAATCTTTAGGTGTGATCGAGGGAGTTTCGGATACTCGATTTGATGTTGATCTACATAAAATATTTTAAGATAATAATGAAACGGAGTAAATATTTCAAGGAAACAGACATCGATTATGGTGGTTCGATTGATCTTCTATGATCGATTCAACCAGAAGATAGAATATTCTCCTTAGCATCTTATATGGGGATGAGGTCTGCTCAATTATTGATCAGGAGGACCATATCTATCCTCCTCATACTCGTGTTGAAATCTATGAGATCATTTTGATGTGGGCCTTTCTTTCTTTCGTGTAGGAAAAAGACTGGGTTTTGTTTGAACTTTGCAGACACTTCACATCTTTCACGCTCTTTCCATGGACCTTGTTTTGGTCCCAGAAATAGTGTGTGTGTGTGTGTGTGTGTGTGTGTGTGTGTGTGTGTATTAGTTTCTTACAGTTGCAGGTAAAGAACTGAAGCAGGAAAGAATGGCTGCGAGTGCTGCGGAAGACAACAAAACTGTGACCTGGAAATGTTATCTCCGCTGATCCATCTCTATGGGGCTGCAGCATCCCACGAGTCGTCCTCTTTTTATCTTCTGGTTCTGCGACTGAGCTCGTGAAGTGACCTGCAAGCCATCATCGATGAAGGTGATCCCCGAGAGCTATGCGTGCTCTCCTGCACAACCAGACGTGATTCGTGATGGCGACTCCATTGTCCCACGGACAGCGAGTTTAGTTTGATGGACAACCGCACGTGCGCGTCAAAATTCGTGCATATTTTGTTGAACTATGATCTACTATAATAATAATAATAATAATAATAATATATGACTTTGATGGACGACTTCACGTGTGCGTCAATATTCGCGCACATAAATACTAGCAGCAGTGATAGTAGCAGTCGTGTTGGATGAGAGTTCTACTTTGATGGACGACCGCACGTGTGCGTCAAAATTCGTGCACATAAAAATTAGTTGGAACTATGATCTACAACAATAAGAATAATAGTAGGATTGCTTTCATGGACGATTTCATGTTGCGTCAAGATTCGCGATATGCGCCAAATACTCGTATCGGAGATGCCAATCATACAATGTTTCGTCTGCTATAGCAACAGGCTCACGCATCTCACGTAGCTCCTCAGGATTCGCGCACTCCATGTTCATCCCTTTCTTTCTTCTAAAATATTTTCTTCTAAAATATATAGCATGGGCTTTCATTTCTGTTTTCTTTTATGATGATTGCAAATGTATGCTTCATATCAGCTAAAAAGTCTCACAAATCTACCAAAACCAATTAGTATACCAAATTTCTGTGACGATATGAATGTGAGTTCAATTCTCAGAATTCATGTCCATATGGCCGATAAACATGAAGATCATGACAAGGTATGTGTTCTTTGTTCACCCAAAATGGACGTGGCCTCAGTTGCTCCTCTTGCCTCGAGCTTGGCAGCAGCAGCAGCTCCTCTTCCGGCAAAAGGATCTCCAAGCACTGCTAGATTTGCAGAGTATGCACAGGAATTCACACAAAATTCTGCAAAGTTGAGATGATAAATTTGAAGTCACAACGATATGAAAGACGGAAATGATAATTAAATCAAGTTTCAAGTATATTTGACATGCACAGTTGCCAACTTAACCATGGTTTAGTTGATAATACGCAAAACCTAACTAAATGGTGTATATGAATAAATACTAATTTTCTAGTGTCACAAATGTTTCGGCTGTGATGCACATATGGTACGTTAGAGGTTTTGAGTAATTAATATGTAATCTACAAATCTGATTAATATTTATTGTGCGTATTAAATCAGATTTCTTCGACCGTCGAGAATATTGTGAAAGTTGTTGATTATTCTCAGAGAGATTTTAAAAGCTAATCAAGCTGTTGAGTGGCTTCTAATTAGAGGGGGTTGATCAACACAAGCCCAAGTCGAAATCCGGCATCTCAGTAGCTATTTTTCATCAAATCTTAACAAACCTTACTTATTTTCAAGGGGGAAAAAGCACAACCTAGCAGATCATTAGACTCTTTCTTCTCAATATGTGCCGTCTAGTGAGCTTGGCATATGAATTTAGTGCACAAAGGAGACTGAGATCAGACACAAAGTAAATTAGAGAAATAAATTATTAGTTCAACTTTGAAGTTTGATCATATCACAATTAAAAGCAATAGATAAACTTGTATGTATATAGAACAAGAATAAAGTGGGGGATACGAAGTCTACCGCTGGCCTTTTAAAGAGCTGAACCCAAGTGTCCATGGATGATGGCATGACCTTACACTCTCAGAACAACTCCATGGCATCACCTGACATTCTCTCTATATCTTCTTGTGTAAGGAGAGTCTTCTTGCCACCACTGCCTGCCTTATCATAGGGCTGGGCCATCCTCCGAAGGAACTACAACAACGCAAAGACCAAATTGAACACTATGAGATTCTAGTTAAAAGGCTGAATAAATGTAGTTTTGAACTATGTTTCCTCATGCAAGAATAAACATATATAATCTTTCTAGTGAATCAGCTACAAAAAACTAACCACAACTGAAGAGTTATTACTTAGGACTGAACATTAATGACGGTGAATTTGATTTTAGATCAAATAGAACTGATATTAAGGACCTCCAACGTGGAGGATAATTAGTGAATACTGCCAATACCATGGCTAATCGTATTGATTTAAGCTTATCATGCTATCAATAATGTCTTCTTAATTGTAGAAATTTCTAAGCTGGCATATAAAATTCAAGGATTTGTTTAAGAAAATCAGAACCTAAGATCGATGCTAAAACACTTGATACATTATGGGAAAATGCAGGAACATACATAGAACTGCAGAAGACATTATCTATAAGGGTTCACAAGTACAACAATAAAGGTGACAGTTTTCCACTCACGCAATGAATAAAAATTTTCTCAAGTACAACTATCAAATCGCAGGAGACAATTCTCCACCCATATCCCTGGGAAAAAGAAAATACCTTCAAAAGCAAATACTGGAGAACATATCAAATCAGTAACATACCTCTCGTGCTATATGCAAAGCCATGTCTGTGCTTAGGTTGAGGTGTGCATCACGTAGATGTGACAGTATCCATCCAGGTAACTTAGAGCGTTTGTCATGACGACTATATCTGCACAAAGAAAGATTAAGATATGTTAATCTGCTAGTAAGAAATCTAGAAAACATTTCAGATATATGAATCAGAGCCATTAATTGTCATCAAACTAAAATATGAATGATTATAGGCATATGCTATGTTCTTGAAGAACTCCCATAGGTCGCCCCAGTAAGAAAGACATCCTGAGTCTTGTTATTTTCACTTGAGATGATGTGACCAGACAAATGTAACATTTTTTTTTATAATGAAAATCACTATATAAATCATGCATAAATCAAATGCACATACGAGTATAGAAAACTGATAAAACTGGTTTACCAATAGAATATTCATTGAGTAGACATCACAAGGAGTTATCCTGCAGTCTATGCATGTATATACATGAGTGCATGTGATAAGTGGAAAGGGCCTCTGAACATAATAGCAGGTATACTTCAGGAAGGAGGAATAGCAATGGCCATATAATAATAGAAAAGGAAAGTAGAAGTCAGTTAACAAGAAATATAGAAAAAGGAAGGAAGAAATGAAGTCTAGTTTCCTACAAGAAAAATCAGTCATACGTCATCACTCTGTCTAATAAGATAACTTAGAAAAGCCTTTTTTTTATTTTTTCCAAACTTTTAAAAAACCAAGGAATTAAGCAAGCCAACCTTCACAATAGATGTTGTCTTTTCATAGAGAGAACATATTTAATTTTTTGAATTTGGAAGCAAATTCAGATCGATATGAAAAACAGTGTCAAAACTAGATTTTCTGAAATTATTCTCCAGGATAGGCAACATCACAGTTCCAAGTGTTTAATAGTCCCAATGGTCGCACAAGGAGCCAGTGCTGTGTAACCAATAACTGGAAAAAACCTTTCTCAGGTATCTAGTTAACCAAGCAAACTATTGAACTTCGATGTGTATGCATAATTAAGCGCTTCTCATGGAGATACTAGGAGTCCTAGTATGAGAAACTTGCGATCTTTAGAAGAGAGGTGTCAAGCCCTGTCTCTTTAGGAAAGTCTACCAACCATTGGTGTCTGTTTTCTACAAAATAAAATTTTCTCCTAACCAACTGAATCTACAAAAGAAGAATACTCTTTTACAGTTCCGGCTGATTTTTTTTTTTCTCACAGCTACAGTCAGAGCAACTGGTGCAGTGCGGTGGGACAAAAAAAACATAATTTGGCCACATAAAGTTACCAGTTGGCAACAATCATCAACTCTCCGACTGATTTTCTTACTTATGGAGGAATAAAGGTGATTTCCGTATTTATAGCATAGTATATACATATGTTTATTAAACTCTTGACAACCTGTGTTTTTCGCCAAGCGGAAAACATGCCAAGAGATATCTAGCTGTCTCAACTTGTTTGGCTCACTCTCACTGGATTTTTGTTCCTCATTTTGAAATCTCTGATATCTCGAAGTCAAGACTATATCATGATATGCTTCTTTGATTCCCCAATCTTAAGCACATAAAGTCACAACAGTGATTTAAAATGCGTTAGGCGCCAATGTCCCAAAACGCCTGAGGCGCTAGGCACTCGTCCGAGTAAAACGAGGTGCTCTAAAATATAAAAATATATAATATAATTAATAAATAAAATTATTTAAATAAAATATGATATTAAATTAAAAAACAAAGATTAGCAATGTTAAAATCTAAATAGTATATTATTATTCTAATAAATAAAGATTATTTTGAACAGTAATTAATAATCTACTGTTAATAGTATATTCACTATTAACAGTAATAGGAAAGTGTAGAGACCGAAGAAGTCGGCGGTGAGAAGTTTTGTAGGCAATAGACAGCAACAGCGTCGTGTCGTGGATAGCAACAAGCAGTGGACAGCGATAGCAGTAGCGGATAGCAGTGACAGACAACGGACAACAACGAAAGTTGAGGAGACTCGATCGACAATAGAGGAAGACTCAGAGGCAGCGAGAGAAACTATCGGCGGTGGAGGCAGAGGGAGAAATCGTCGGCGGTGAACGTAGAGGGAGAAATCGTCAGCGGTGGAAACAAAAAGAGAAGCGTGCATAGGGTTGGGAGTCGGGGTCACGCGCTGATATAACTATGTGCATTAGTTGGTTCAATCGAACCAACTAACGCAAATTTAAGCAGTTCGGTCGCCTTATATCAACCGAGCGCTCGCCTTATATCAACCGAGCGCTCGCCCGAAGCACCCAGCACCTGGGCTAGGGTGAGCGCCCAACAGCACCTCATTGAAGCGTGCCGCCTGGCCCTTAAACGAGGCGCTTGGGCCTCGTCTCGCCTTGCTTAAGAGCTTAAGCAAGTGCCCGAGTGCCTTTTTAAATCACTGAGTCACAATGCCCAAAAAAGTTTACATTTGTTTGAATGAATCATGAGTCTGCTATGATAAAGATGCTTGTTCTGAGGTATTTTTGTTCCAGAATTATGAATCTACTAAAAGTCCAATTAAGAAAACAAGAGTAACTCTAGGTATATATCTCCTTATCTGGTTAGTTTCAAGTACCTCTTCTTTCATTTCAATCCTCTTCTCCTTCTATTCTGTAGTCTACTTTTCTACTTTATTCCTTTTAGTATTTTCACACAATCTAAAACTATAAAAAAATAAAGAAATTAATCGAAAAAACCAATGAGATATAATACCTTTTGTCAGCAAATATCATCATCCCATAATCTGCTTTAGAACGAATTACACGGCCAACACATTGTGCAGCTTGCCTCTGTTCCAAGACACAATACAACCTAATTATACTATGGTTTTTCTCGGAATAGGCCTGGACAAAGGATCAAGATGGACATACCAATGCGTCGAAAGTGAGAAAATCACCCTCTTTTATCTGAAAGGTCTCCCGCAAATACTCTAACCTAGCTAGCAAAATCCTGTAATAGAAAAAAAAATGGAGCTGTATAAATCCCTAGACAACACCAAACTAACAGAAATCAAGAATATACTAATCAGACATGATTATATGGCAAGTTAAAAAATTGATACTACACAAAGCCCATGTATTGAATAAGAAATAAGAGACTGTTTCCTTCAACCCTTGGCTTGCTACATGTGCCACAGAGATAAAACACCATTAATATTTTTTGTTCCTTTGTTGACATAAATGTTCATTCAACAAATTTAGAAATGCAAAATCCCATCTGGCTATCTAAGAGGCATGGTCTTGGTGACATGAATACACTAAAGTATTAGTTCTCTCCCTATCCACCAATCTGTCTCAATTTCATACACGGAACAAAAGAACCCAGACCACCCACTTAAATAGGCCAATCTGATCAAATAGTGAAGTGATTAGGATTGTTGGCAAAGGTTAATATCAAGCAGTAGTATGAAATTAAAACTAAAGATTACCTGCTAAGTGTGTACTGGAAAGGAACCCCAAACATGATAACAAGTCTGCCATAATGACGATCAAAGTCTATACCTTCCGCCACCTTGCCCCTGCAATATAGCATTTGTCCTCAGAAGCAGATGAAGCCAACTCTTGATGTTGAGCTTCCATACACATATATCAACAAGCTTGCACAACACATTAAAAAAAGAAAAACATATCATGCAAAGATCTTAATCAGATAATTACGAAATACCAGCAATATTGATCCCAAAGATCCAGTAAAGTGACTAGGTTTTAGCCACAAAGGAGTTAAAAAGACTACCACAATTACTACGGCTTCATTTGGCTCCAATCTAATTCATTCAGTTTCTACTCGTAACCAGGTAGATTGGGCTTAAAAGATAGCCAAATAATTGGAGCAAAAAGTTCTAAACTAAGGTTTTGGCTTTTGTAGATATCCCTATCTTAAGTGTTAACTACAAACAACCCCTGGCTAATCTATCTTTATTATTTGTTCCACAAGAACACCAATAGCTGAAAAATCCCAACTACAATCAATCATCATTTTAGAATATCAAAGTCTTATTAACCCTTCTCTTCAGCTAGTGTGCTTTATGATCTTAATTGAATTTGTAATGAACTAGAAGCTATTTGTTCACTCAGCAACCTCCTAGAGTTCCTCTCAGCATTAAAGTTTTCGCAGATGCGGCTATCAGCTAACTTCTTATTCTAAATATCCAACAAATATCTTTCCTTCAATCTTTATTAAATATCCAACACTATGCATCTAAGAAGTGTCAAGAAAGCTTATTCACATTGTTGCCCCATCACCATAATTGCTCTCACCTAATAAAAGATTCACTGAAAGTTGAGCTCTAGTTTATGACCCAGAATCAACATTCAAGTACAAGCCAAACTGCTAAAACTTTGAACAAGCTCAAAACTGAAGACACATCAAGAACCGAGAAAAGGCAAGTTATCTTGACATGTAATTGTAGGCAACATGTCCTATCTCATATACCAACTGTCTAGAATCTCTCTCAGCATTAGAGTCTCTGCAATTGGTGGCTATCGACTAACAGGTCCTTATTAAAGCCTACGTACAGGCAAGCATATTTCTTTGGATCTCTCAAGTCCCTAACACTATGCATCCAAGTAGTATCAACCTTCATACTGTTTCCTTGTAGACACGATTGTTCTCACCTTACAAAAGCTTCACTGGAGACTATGCTGTAGTTTATGAACTGAAATCAACATTCATTTGAAGACTAAACTGCAAAACCCATAAATTTCCAAAGCTCAAGCCATTTCAAGAGCTTAAAATTAGCAAGTTATCTAAGCAAGCTATCTTATGATATCTTTCATACATCTATACAGAAATGTGCTATGAAAAAAGCCAAAATTACCATGTAAAAGTTTAAACCTGCAACCAACATCACATGGACCTCATACCATCCAAAACACACAACAGTACAAAGATTAAAGGATCAACTCTCAGCCCAAGCATATACGTATTGCATAAAATATTCTCTCTCAAAAACATCTAGTTAGCCTACAAATTTGAACATACATCAGAATATTGGATCATAACATTACAAAATTCCACATACTCAGTTTGCTGGTAAAACTACAATATGGGTCTATTAATGGTCAAATTTCAAAGATAGAAAATAACACCTTTCTGATACATTTTCCTGATTACTTTGGTATGTTTATCATGATCTTAATATGCTTATTTCATGTGTTTCCCAGAAATAAAAGAAGTAAAAGCAACATTTACCTTGCAGTTCCTTTTACATTGGAGATAAACTATATACATTATGTTCCAAACTCTCACTCGTTGCAAGGCTTGTTTGCTGCAGTTATCCTAGAAAATGCTTATGGATTTTATATATCATAACATGCTTATAGGATGCATATATATGAACAATTTCAGACTTCACCATCACCATGGTTCCACCAAATGGTCATGTAGAATATGGTGCACGAAGTAATGAAAAAATTTTATGCAATAGATTCGTAGCAAGTGAAACAATTATTTCAATGTGTAAGAGATAATGTATACATCAATGATCATCTTGTATGAGCACAATCCTTTATTTAAGAAGAACAAAACCACAACTTGAACCAGTTGATACCAAGATACACATGTAAAATTGCAGGACAGGATTAGCGGAACCTTGATTGAACACCCACGATTCACTAGTTGATTAGACGGTTGTAAAAGCTGACGTATATCAGAAACACTGAGGAAGAAAAAAAGATCATGAGATTAGAAGTACCTAGCAACAGAAAAAAAGACAGCCCCTCTTCCACAGTCACAAGCCCTTCGATAGTTATCGAGAGCTAATGTAGTCTCTACTACATCTTGAGTTTCAATGAAAACTAGTTTATGTTGCATCACATCCTGAAGAAGAAACTTGTCAGTCATTTTATTTAGTGAGGTTCTTTGTTTTGTAACAGTCAAATGATCACCTGCAATATTCCCATTTCGTTCCAACTGTTGACAATGCCATCCATATAGGAGTAACTGACAAAGAAACAGACAATACCATCTGGAACAGCAGCAACCATTTCCAGCAGTAGCCGTCCATAATTCCTCACAACACCAGGATCACTACGCATGTCAAACTTTGTGCTTACAGGTAGCTGATCACTGGAACATTGAGCATCAACTTACAGTAAGGATTTGTTGTACAAAGAAAAGCAAGAATCCAAAATGTTCAACAACAAAAACAACCAGTCATAAGGTCACAAATTAAAAATGTCCAAACATGCAAAAACAGAAGATGAAGTACTATTAGTGATTTTAGAGGGAATTCCTTTAGCACTGTCAAAGAACAATATCAATACACACACACATATACACACATACATATGGAGCCAAAAGTTAGGCAAACTTTCATACTTAGATAAGTATAGAGTACAATTGATTCACACAATATCACATTAGACCAAGTCTATAGCAAAGCATAATATTAGGATATTGAATTATACCTTCCACGAGTTAGAACCATCGGACATATGCAATCTCTTGTCAAAGACATTGTAAAACTTCGACTTATGACTGGGTTGAAATTCAGAAGACGAGGGTAGAGATCAATTGGGCTTAGAGTCCCAGAAGTAATTACAACTGACTGGAAGCGTTCAAAGACAGGCTTTATAGCAAGTGAAGCATCATGACAGCTGAGCTGCAATTACAAATAATGATGGGTGAATATGCCAAAACTCATTAGATGTTATATGCAATAAAACAAAAACCAAAGAACTAGTCACCTGCAGCACAGGATCAGGAATATGAGGCATTCGCTCATCAAACGGTTCGATGATTATTGAAAAGCCTCGTGTATATGTTCCAATTAATGTTGCAAAGTCACAAATTGTCTGGATGTGCAAGAACTCATCCGTGTCAGTTATTTCAAGCGTAAGCATGAGAGAGTGCAAGCGATCATAGCAGAATCTAAGCATTTTTTGATCAATTCCAGCCTGGGAATTGACAGAAGCAACAAAGGCTACAGGCCCTTCTGTCTCAACATTTTCAGTTTGTAAACGCCCTTTCAGGTATTGTACTAGTCTTCTTAAAACAGAGAGGAAATGTTCTGCTCTCCTGATATTTCCAGGCACAGCCTCCTTCAAAATATCATCAGGCAAGGCAGGATTCGCAAGCCAGGCATCAGTTACTTCAGGAAAAGAGGGGATATTATTACCATCAGTTAACAATAGTTCTAAGAATAGATCAGATGGAATTTGGAACAATAAGACCATACATACTGGGTAAACTTCCTCTTTGTGCCAAACCTTCTACAAGACGGTTGTATTCTGTACGCAGTCTGGTAGCATCTGTCGCCTTGAACCTTCCTACCAAATTGAGCTTTCATTTCATCAAGTAATAATTTGATGTCTAAACAATGCAGGGATGAATTCAGTCAAACATAATATGAACGAAACCTTTTTTTTTCCTTTCCTAATTTCAGACCAGAAGAGGTAGAAATCAATTTTTTTATATCTAAAAAACGGGGCTGCAAAGCAAGAAGCAACAATCAGCATCCTACCCATTATTGCTAAAATTTTAAGAATGGAATCCACGAAAACCAAGAAATGAGGTGAACAAAATGGAAATGAATGTTTTCCGAAGCTCATTGATGAATCATCAATCCAAAGAAACACTAACAGAGCATTTAATAAAATCTCTAGAATTTCTGACAAGTTATTATATTGTGATATAAAATGTGATATGGTTGGCAAATATATATACAAAAAACGAAAGGAACATTGGATAGAGGTTGATGTAATAATAGAGGAGAAAGGGAATTTTTTTTATGAAATGAACAGAAATCAATTTCTTCAGATCGTGTTTTCTTTTTTTATTACTATGGTGGAATCCATGTTTACATCATTTCGTCACTTAACAAACTCCTTTTTCATCTTCCAAATAATCATATTACGTGCTCAATGAAATCCATCCACAGCATACACTCTGTCTTGTAGATAGTTGGTGAGGCGGGAAATCATTAAAACGAGAAAGAAAAACTTTGGAGTACCTATCGATCTCCTGGACCATGCGGTTGAGATTCCTGGTGGCGCCTTCCAGTGTCTGCCGCCGAATGCTAACGCTGAGGGCCTCGATACACACGTTGTCAATGTTATGGGCCTCATCGAACACGACTACGCATTCCCTCTGCATCTCTTTGGAGATGATGCTGGCGACCTTAGGGTCGAGCAAATACTGGTAGCTGTAGACCACGATATTGGCATACCGTATGGTCTGCCGGGCGAGGTAGTAGGGGCACCAGCCATTGTCCCTGCCGAAGGCGCGGAGATCCTGGAGCGTGTACACACCGGGGGGGAGCATGACGGAGGCATTGGATGAAGAGGCGGCGCGGTCGAAGCCCTCGAAGAAGGAGCAGGTGGGGACGGCGGGGTCCTCTGCGGCTGCGGCGCGGACCCAGCTGGCGGTGAGGCGGCGGCAGGCGGAGTCGACGGAGTCTCGGGAGGCAGCGGAGACGATGGTGGGGTTGATGCATAGGTTCTTGCGGGAGGAGAGGCCTAGGGCGAGGAGGGAGCGGCGGAGGTCCGGGGGAACGTGGGAGAGGAGGAGGCGAAGCTCGGCAAGGGTCTTCTCCATCTCGTGGACGGTGCGGGTGCAGTAGAGGAGCTTCAGCGGGCGGTCGCCGGGGCGGGAGAGGGAATAGCTGGCGATGAGGGAGAGGAGGGCGACGGTCTTGCCGGTGCCGGTGGGCATCTCGAGGAGGCAGTGACCACGGGCGTCGAGAGCTCGCTTCAGCTCCACCATGTACTCGTACTGCTCCGGGTAGATGTGCTCGTAGGGGAAGTACACCGTCACATCCTCGATCTGGAATTTCATGGCTGCTGCTGCTGTTGCTTTTGCTTCCCCCTCCTCTCCGCTTCCCCTCTCCCACCACGACCGTGCTAATTGCTTCTCGGTGATGCCGCGAGCGGCTTAATTAGGGTTGAGAGAGAAGTGGCCGGCCCAGTTTATTTTGAGCCGTGATAGAAACGGTTCGACCCCATCTAACCCGAAACATTCACATTAATATTTTGGTTTCTTAAGAATTAGCTCATTTTCTCTATGAATCTAAAGCTCTTTGTACTCATCAAGTTAGATATAATGGAGAATACTCTTTCGACATTTATTTTCTTTTTTCTATGTTTATTTCTTGATGTTTTGAAATATGGAATGGAATCTAATTTTCACCATCCAACATAATCAATCACTCTTATCAATTCATTTTTAATGTTTCTCCTTTTACACTAATTAAATATTAGACATTAATTTTTTGCCTCTTGTGATTGGAAATTATTTTTTTAATTAGCATTTTAAATAATAATTGAATTATGGTCTGCATATTAAACACTTTTGTTAATCTTAAGGAAAATAAATTATCATATCTTATATCTAATAATAGTTGATACAGTGAACTATTAACTAAATCTTTTAGTTAATAACTATATCATATCTTATATCTAAATTTTTTCATCCATACAATATCACAACTTTCTCCCCTAATTATGATCGTTGTTGGGTTTGAAATATTGATCTAACAGAGCAGCCTAATAATAATTTCATTCCTAGAAATAGATAATTTGTAATATGCTTTTGAAGTAATTTATATTCTTTTTTTTTAACGAAAATCTATCAAAAATAAGTACAAATATCACAATCTTAATCATTTTATATATACATGTACAGCATAGTATCATAAAAATATATACGAATTAGATATTTTGTAATTGATTAATGGATGATAAAATTACGTTAAAGGTTATTTTTATTTTAAAAAAAGGCATATTTAATTTATTTTAGATAATTATATTCAGTTGATACTTTGCTTCGACGTTTGTTTAAAAGCATAATATTAAAGTTTAATGATCTTTCTTAATATGAATAAAGTGTAACATTGTCTTACTAAGCATCTCAAGCTTAAGATTGTTAAGGTCTGATGTGTTGGGAGTTAAATGGCTGATGACTGGCGAATTGATGTTGTTATACTCGTATCTTATGGATTATAATAGTTGCATTAGTTCAAATCCAGTAAGGAACAATCTTTCCTTGATACAGCTATATTTATAGTGAGCTTTAGAGATTTAATGTAACTACAAATTGTTGGAATATCACTTTTGTTGTTGGATATAAAGACAATAATCAATGTAAGCTAGTTTTATTGAAATTTTGGAAAGCCAAAAAAAGTTCAATCCATTAAGTAGAATATCACCATATGAACAGCTTCTCAGGAAATAAAGAGCAGTCAAACCATCATTGGAGATCACTGATATGAGACTAGTATTAGATTAGTGCATCTATAACAAAACTTTCAAGTAATAATGGAGGCTTGAACAAAATATTTTGGCACAACATCATGCACCGATCAAACGAGCCTCATTGCCACAAAGCGAAAAAAATACAATCATCTGTTTCCCAAATATATATAGAGAACAAGAATTATTTCAGCAGCTCAATCTGCAATCCGGTCTTTGATGATAGTTTGCATGGTCTTGATGGAGATTTTTTATGTTTATTATATACTATAGTGATTCTGCACCTACTGTTTAGGTGCTGTCACTGGTGCAAGGAGCATTGGTGCAGCGACAGACAGGTCGGCCAGAAGCATGCCATCCATTGAAGCCGCGTTCCAGAACCATAACCTTGTTGATTCCTGCATCTTCCTTCACCTCCGTTAAATAGTCCAGAAACATGTGCGCACAGGATGGCCCACGCACCTGCAAAATCATAATA
Organism: Musa acuminata AAA Group; assembly: GCF_036884655.1. Taxonomy (NCBI): domain Eukaryota; kingdom Viridiplantae; phylum Streptophyta; class Magnoliopsida; order Zingiberales; family Musaceae; genus Musa; species Musa acuminata. Next base: position 26,827,978 of record NC_088337.1, read on the forward strand.
CTAAAGCACATGAGATCTAGCAACTTCGATTGACACAATCAGAAGAACCAATGTAGAATTTCCACATTTAACACAAATAAGTGCAGCTTATCCAAGTAAAGGATTTAAATGCTCAAAGAAAACATTGTTTGTGAATGGTAATCGGGTATATGAAATAATTCAGATTCTAAGAACAACAATGAGAATGTTAAAAATCAAGATAAGTTGCAACAGTAGCTAAGAAGAACAAAAACAACGACAAAATCGTAAAATCTCAACTATTAATGGTCTGCTACTTAAACCTTTATCGTATTGAGGTATATAAGCAGTTACATTATGCTTTTAAACAAACATCGAAGCAAAATATTTCATTTTATCGAAGTAATACTTAATTGTTCACGAATGAAAATATTTCTTTTCTTATCTTTCTTAGTAATTCCGCACATCCACCTCAATATTCTTATCTCAATAACGCAAAATTTTTATATATTTCGTTTCTTAATGATCCAACACTCATACCCTTGAGCATTTTTTATCAAACAACCGTCTAATTAATTTTTTTTTAACTTGAAGGTACTATCACACAAGGCTCCTGAGTACTGACAACCATTGCTATTTCAAGTATCCATCAATCTCTTCATCTCGTTAAACAATTATAATGCTAGTTATTTGTCCGTGTGCTAAAAAGGTGTTGAGCAAAATATCTTAATGGTTAGACTAAATGCAAGTGTCAATTCTTTCAACTAGAGAGAATGAGCATAATAGACTATACAGAAGAAAGACATTTAGGCCGACCAGCAATTCCAAGAGAAACTCAACATGTTGATAATTAGACTATGATGGTTTGGACAAATTAACAACCATAGGTGACGACCATAGACTGGAGCAGCAGACAAAGACATTTAGGCAACCAACAATTCCAAGAAAATCTCCACATGTATATAGTTCTTGATAATTGGACTAAATGACGGTTTGGTCGAGTTGACAACAATAGGTGAAGGATATGTAAGCAAAGTTCTTAATTATATAAATGAAGAAGTTTTGTCTATCACTAATGCAGTAGTAGGGCACACCAGAGTTGAGCAATCTCTTTCATAAAGAAACTTCAAAAGCAAGCTTAGCAGCACAGATTTTCCCATTTTTATGTCATAAGTTCAATTGCGATTATTCATATGAACGTGAAGGGCTTCTCCGTCGATAAGATAAGCATGACTAAGACATCATGAAGAAAAAGTGCTTCATACCACTTGATGTGATCTCATTATAAGGGACTAGTTTGTCATTTCATAATACCTAATAGCCAGAGTAAGTGCCATCTATGATCTAACATAGAAATAACACTACACAAGTGCTATAGATTTAGCGTAAAGTTTTTTGAATAATAATGGAAAGGGAACAGTAATCAGTTACAAAGCAACTACACCTAAGTATGCAATCCATTTATGATCAAATATATGGAAAGTCTGCAATAACTTCAGCAGAATGCTGATAACCCGATGCATGACATGTTGCCATAGAAGCATCATTCTTAACTATTTGAAACAAATCAGAGTAGGCATAACACCAGTTAAGAATTATACAAATTGTTTAACTTGTGAATATAAAGCCAAAAGAAAATTCAACTGCAATGAATGCAAATAAAAAGACCTGCAAACCATTGAACCAGAGATGATATTAACAAACCCTGTGAAACCTAGTGGCATCATGAAAACTACAGGCATCCGTATTAAGGATTTTTTTATTTTGTTAATGCTTACAGTAGTTTTTACTAGAGTACGCTCCAATATTTAAATTCATTCTGTAACAAAAGTGTGTAAATAGGTTAGGCAAGGACCACTAAGTTTTTCTGCCCATCAATTTCCTTCTTGTTTGCACATGGATGTCCTTAGGCTTGAAAACAGATTTGAAGTCCAACTACACAATTTTTTTAGAATGTGTACTAGGTTGAGTTCGTAATCACTAAAAGGATATGAAGGTGCAGCCTAATGCACGAGACACCACCCAGTATGCTCAGAGGACTAAAAAAAAAAGAGGTTGTTTCCATGATGCAAACCTTTATCACTTTAGGTCACAGAAAAGCACCCTTACCATGGGCACCAAGGCTTATCCACTAATCATTAAAATGAGAACAAATAAAAAAATGATCTATCATAAATTTTTTTGATAGGATGACCACTAGACCCAAAAGCTTAAATTGCTAGAAAAAAGCCTAACATAAACTTAAACCCTGAGATCCCCTCTCACATGCAAGTTGGGTTAGGTTTGACGCAATTGGGTGCAAGAAAAAGAGGAACAAACATTACACAACTACTCATTTATGCGTGAATCAAACACTAGGTAAAATAAACGGCCTGTTTTAATACCATAAGAAGATATATTGGGTAATTCATGACCCATACAAGTTCTATGTGTTGGACTTGGGCTAGTCCACCTGCACTAAACGTGAGGGAGAGTGTTAAGAATATAAATGAATATATTTCTATCTCATCTAATAGTTTCAGCTTTTAGATTGAATGACAGTAATAAAATAGTTTAACAATTTAATCTTTAGGCCATGTTTCTCTTCTTCCAGCACCAAACAGACGCCGCAATACCTTTCAACCAATGAACCTACTCTATAGAACCCTAAAGCAACATACCAGAGCATCATTTTGCCTAAGCAAGATGTAGCACTTCCAACGCTAAAAGCTAATATAGAAAAAAGGCCCAGAAATCTGAATCAGTAAGCTGGCCAGAAACAACTCCCAAACAGAAATCAAAATCCCCAATCACTCATCCCTTTTGATTCCTCATCAACCAAATTAGCTTTTCAGCTGTTCGATCTTAATCACAGCTCATAGCAAGATCAAGACGGCCCAATTCGAGGAGCCTCTGTGCCGGCCATCAAATCGCTGGACCAAATCAAATCGAAGAAATCAAACGGACGCACAGGCTTCCAGCGACCAAACAAGCGAGAAAGAGGGCAAAGGTGAAGGGCGGAAAAGACAACCTTGCTGAGGGCGCAGTGGAAGACAAGGGTGTCCTTGCCCTTGACAGCCTGCAGCAGGTCAGGCATTCGCTCCCCGAAGGTGTCGCTGGCGTAGTGAAGCGACCCCGCGATGTGGGCGTCGTAGCTCCTCTCCTCGTCCCTGCGCCGACACCCATGGAGGAGTCAACCATTCCACGATCCGCCAAGACGGATCACGATATCATCCACCGTGTTTGTTTAGCGCCACCTACCTGACGTCGACGATGGCCACGCGGGGATTGCGAGCGATGGCGATGAGCTGAGAGGCCGTGATGTATGTGAGGCTCCTCGCCATCCTCTCTCCCTCGCTCTCTCTCTCTCTCTCTCTCTCTCTCTCTTGTGCTGGGGGCTTTCTTGGGTAGCTTGGGATTCATCAAGAACTGGAGGTCCGTCACGCTTTGAGATTCGTGCAGATTGGAAATACCCCTTGAAAAAAGAACAGCTTAAAGTATTCTTATTTTTTGTTTTATAGAATATCTTCGTCCAATATAATAAACTTTGGTTTTGTAAATAAAGAATTCCTTCACATAATGTTGTGATCACAAAAAATTGGAGGGTCGTGGTGAATAATTTCTAAATAATGATTGGGATTTTTTTTTTGTTGATACTTCTTAAAAATATGAAATAGAAAAGAATGATGCAGGATGGAACAAAAATTAGAAAATTAATTAAATAATTTTATTTTAGAAATAATTATCATATCATACTAAAAATGGTTTCTTATTTTTTATTTTAAATACTATATATATATATATATATATATATTATATTGAGTTATAGGTAGATGGAGGGTGACTTGGAGCTCTTTCTTTCACAATAACGATTATATGTCCGATGATGATTGATTGTTAATGTATTTTCTATTATTTGTCTCCCCCAATATATATTTCGGGATTCTTATTAGAGGGGTGTGATGTTTAATTTATCCGACAAACCTATTGTCAACCTGTCCCTTTGTAACATTAAAAAGACATGTTAGCGCGGGTCAAGTTTTCTCAATCCACATGCCTCATGCATACTTTGCCTTGTACCTCAATCGTAATGGATTCATTTTGGCAAGGGTCAAAATTTTCTAATTCATATGTCTCGGGTACATTTTATCATGTGTCTCCACCGTCTCCACCGTAGCATATTCATCTTGGTGTGGGTCGAGTTTTCCCGACTCACACACCTCATGTGCATTTCGTCTTACGTCTTTATCATAATAGATTCATCTTGGCGAGGGTCGGGTTTTCCCAACTAACATGCTTCAAGCACATTTCCCCTATGCTTACACTATAGGGAGTTCATCTTGGCACAGGTTGGGTTTTCCCGATTCACATGCCTTGGACACATTTTGTCCTATGCCTCACCATAGTGAATTCATTTTAGCACTTGGATTTTCCTAATTCACACACCTGGGCATATTTTTCCTTACGTTTTCACTATAACAGATTCATCTTAATGCAAATCAAGTTTTTCATACTCACACACCTCGAGCATATTTTCCTCAACATCGCCACCATAGTTGGGTTTTCCTAACTCACACATCTTATATACATGTTCCCCTGAACTTTTATCGTTGTGAATTCATCTTGGTGCGGGTTGGATCTTCTTAACTCATATGTCTCAAGCATATTTTGCCTTACACTTATGCCATAGTAGATTCATCTTGGCGTCGGTCGAGTGTTCTTGACTCACATGCCTCAACTCACATGACTCAAAGTTCCTCTTCATAGGTTTTGTGCGACGATTAATGCATGAGAAAACCACAAAACTGAAAACCACATATTATGATAGAAGTGTTATCTAGGGAAATCATATATCCCTAAAATTTTCAGGTCCAATAGAGAGAATGAAGGAGAACTTATAGAGGTATTATAGGAGAATGAAGTGTTATAGGATCACCCTCTCCACTTCCGAAGCCAAGGAAAAGGAGAGGAGGCTGAGGAGAATAAGAGGCGCGACCACCAGAAGTTCTAGCCGTGAGGTTCCTCCTATTTATAGAGGTGTAAGCAGCCCTTAATGGATCCTATCCATATTAGATCTTGGATATCTATCCAATTATCCAATTTGATCTTATCCATAGGATCCAAAATGCTCGGATATCTCATATTCGCACCTCTACTCGTTACAACATCCATCATATGTGTGACTCTCCATGAGTCGATCATGTTAGAACTTCTTCTGACTCAAAACTCCCTTTAATATAGTGAATTATTATCTCCATAATAATTCACTTGACTCATTAACTATGGATGTACTAGGCCACTACGTCATAGTCCTCAAATGGTATAAGGGATCTAATCCATCGGAACTGTCTATCCTCAGTTACCATGTATCTATAGTTCCTCATAAATCTAAAATCTCAGATACCGCATATCAAGCATGGTAATATCATACCCATACAAAATCTTGTCCGAGTCTCACTCTAATCGGATTCTTCCGAAGAACTTCTTCTATCTTAATCTGAACAACCCTCGCTAGAAATTTTGTTTAAGTACACACAAGATATTTCTCTTGTGATATCGAGAGTGGATGATCCTTTGTTGACACTCAATTACCTTTATAAGGTTGGCTATCATTATTGAGAACTGGCTATACCAGATCTGAAACTTTCAAACTTGTAAAATCCGACATTAAAGAATGAAGTACTCATACAAAACATCTTTGGTATCTCAAGTCTAACGACCAGATACATAACTAGGACTATGGAATCACTGTCTGACGTCGGATATCAATAACCATCCAGTATTCCATAAACGGATCAATTAGTGAACTCATTCTCCAATGAGCACCTGTATTGTACCTCTAGTGTCCTCACACGAGCAACTGTGAGATCGGTCACCTCCATCATATGGATAAATATACAGTGCACCGGTCTATCTGGTTATCTCGATATTCTTTTCAAGTAACCTATAACCAGGATGGTTTAGAGTTTATGTTTAAAAGTAAATTGGTCTCATTATCATGATCTCATCGTGATCTGATTCTTATTGTATAGATCCAAGACATCACAATATACATCCAAATAATATATGGTAAAATACCAGTAATAATAAACAAAGAGATTATCACAGTTTGTCATTTGTGTCATCACTCACATAATTAGCTTGTTGGGCACCTATAACTAATAGAGAAGACTATCTCGAGTGATAGGGCAGCTTCAGTGCTGAATACTAAGCTGAATGGTTATTCTTCCGAGCCGATCTTGAGTATCATTTGGGAGGCCAACAAAATGCTTGGTAGCTCATCCACCTATATATCCTTTGCTCTAATGATCCCCTTCTTTAATCATTTGAGAATATTTTGGTTGGTGACCTTAGCAAGACTATTGGTTTAAAGGATAAGTCATTGAGTTAAACCTCAGTTAAATCCCATAGTATTGGTAAAACTCCTTGAACTTTACATTATTAAATCGAGTCTCATCGTCGGCGATGAGGGCCCTTGGGATTCCGAAGCAGGTGATGATATTCTTCCACATGAATCCCTCAACTTGCTTTTCTGTGGTCGACGATAATGACTTAGTCATTTGCACGTCTCCTCATGCTTACTCGAGACCATTGCCTCAATGGCAATGTATTGATTAGCCCTCTAAAACACCTCAGACAGTATTGCTAGTGTTAGGAAACTTAGGAGAGCATTATATAAGTATAATAACCAAAGAGACTATACAGCATGTCATATGTGTCATCACTCACGTGATTAGTTTGCAAGACACTTGTAACTAGCAGCTAGTAGTTTTTTCACTAACAAAAAAAAAACGAGAGGGCTTGAGCCTTGTTACCGAGGCTTCATCATAAGTGACAAATGAAATTATTATATGCCTTAGATCTCGTTAGTGAATTGAGGGACGAAATGGAGAGTGTTTCTTTCTCTCATTACTTGAGTCGAAGAAGTATTATCATTATTTGTCTCGAGCGTACATTCCTAAGAAAGTAGAGCTCAAACTCCTTTGCTAGCTAAGGAAATGAGTCTAACTAAGAATGATTTCAAACTAAGTATATGATCTCTTAGCACCGTAAAAAAAAAAAAAAAATGTATAACATATTAGGACATCTATATGATATGATGACATCTGGGCTCCATAGTACGTGCGTATGATATGATGACATCTATTTTAACCGGTCTCAAATTCTTAAAAGTAAAGTACGGGTGTCCGAATCCTTCGATAACAACCTACAGAAAAGCCTTCCCGATTTGACGTGGTATCATTTGCACTCTCCAATGTGTTAGAGAGGGTCTTTGGAAGGTTGTTGGGTTTGGATCAAGTATTTGGTTGTCGGATGAACCCTTCCCTTGAACTTTAGTCGTGAGAAGACAATTAATTTTTATTGTCTGAAGGATCTACCGGTGAACAGAAACTGGAATGTCCAACTATTGAATCATTTTTTTTTACCCCCTCCTAGCATGTAATATCAATCACAAGTATTCATCTAGCCTTTGAATCTGATGTTGACGGCTGGGGTTGGAGTCCCCACACAGGGGAGATTATGATATCTAAAAATATTTATAGATTCTCGAGAGATAAATAAACTTACTATGGGGGAGAAATATTTATAGGATGGTTGAAAAGCTATTTGGGGGTGAGGTTCGAAGGTTGAATGTTCTTGCAAGAACATTAGAGGTTTGAAGACTCTTATGGGAAGACTGCCCACTTGTCTTTGATTCTCTAATGTCATTTATTGCTATGTCGATCAGTGTTGTGTTTGGGGAGTGACTCTGCTGAGTATATATATGCATTTGCTTCAATCGGGGGGAGACTCTGCTAAGCATATATTCTGGGATTTGCTTCAATCTAAGTTGGGATTCAGATTCTCTTTCATGCACAACCGGTCCAAAGATGACTGTTTGAGGAAGGAAGAATGTTTGGGTAAGCAATCTGTCCAATTCCATTGTCTTTGCCACTAATGATTTTGAAGTTTTCAGCATGTATGCAGGGAGGGCAATATGAGTGCCCACAACCTTGCCATGCAGTCTTGGAGGAGAGTCCTGTGTTCTTGGAGACAGATTCTGTCCCTGTTGATTGAAACATACAAAGTCTTGAAATGTTAAAATAAAAAAAATAAAACTGAATTATTTTTCGAACTTGTCATTGAGATTTATAAGTTTGCTGAATGAATCCATAGACATATTTTTTCCAAAGCAGATTCGATCTGAAACAAATCAAGAATGCTTTGATTGAACATGAGTTAGTCAACTGTTCCAAAGTAATATATGATGCGTAAGAAAACTTCCACAAAACAATCGTTTCAACCTAAACAATATGACTTTGTTCTCCATTGTTTCCTTTGTTTTCCTTCATCATACATTGCATCAGTAAATCAAGCTTAGATTCATCCATCGCTCTCGTTCAAGACCAAACTACTAATGCACATCACACGGCAAAGAGATCACCAATAATCAAATACATGATGCTCAAGTGATGGTTCGAGAACTCGAACACCAGCCATTTACAAATATGAATCAGATTTAACTTTGAGGATTTTCCTCTATCCACGACCGTGACACATTTTTGGTACAGAGAAGATATGCAAATGGATATAATTTTGAATGAGTTAATGACGTATGAAAAAGATTAGCAAATGACAAGGACATATTATGTACAGAATCAAACAAGGGTTTGTGAGGTTATCTACAAAAAGTTCCACTGCCAATAGACCTTCTCCACGATACCTCCACCGCTGCGGACTGCAAAACGAAGAGTATCAGACGCGGGAGGAACACCCCAAAGCAGTGGCACTACTACTGTCATAGTCAGCTTCTCCAGCAAACCTTCACTGCTCACTTTTTCTGCAGTGACAACCTGCACAAAATATTTCTCGTCTTTTAGCAAATGCCTAAAATCAAAGAGTGAAAAAGAAAGTGACTCAGGAGGTTCAAAGGTGACAAATGCATGGTACTCGACTTTGTATATGTTGTCAGGCAGAGCATCAAAGTTTTAAGTACCATTCGGAACATACCAACCTATATCAAAGATGCAATACAATATATTTTTTTTAATAATTTTAATAATAATACTGGGAAGTATATGTTAGTATGCTGTTATGGATGCCATACACTTGATATGTTACCAACCCATTCCTTATAAAGCATTACCAATGAGAAGCACCTCCAAGACTAAATCAAAATGCGAAAAAAACAAAATGATTTTTCACATCCATTTTGTCAAACAGCCATCCCTTTGATATGGCCAAAAGCCCTTTTTAACACTATTCACCCCCTTAAATGTGGTCAAGTTACTTTCCTAATTCCATTTTCCCTATTACAAAAACCTGATTTTTCTTGTTAAATAAGGGTGTTTGACAAAAGATGTTGGAAGAATTCCTGAAAATAAAAAAGGTAGTGACAATAACAGACTGCATCAATCAACATATCAATCTCAGTAGCCAGATTTTTCTAACCTGGACACCTGGCTAATAGAGTAGGTTACCAAGGCAATGTTCAAACCCAGGAATAAACTTTTTGAGACTTGGTTATGACCTATCAACTATTTTTCCCTACTACAGCTGAAACCATAGCACACCATAAGAAACAATCCAGTGTAATCCACTGTGCCAAAAACAGTGGGGAGTATTCTCTCTTGATGGACTTCTTATCATGTTCCCATTAAGTTGCATATTCCACAAACACATCTACTCAAGCAGTTTAAAGCAACCTGATACCCAGTAAACCTCACAGATAATCAGATGAATGAGACAGTTGACCACTTTTAAGGTCTATGGTTTGACTTTGGCTGATAACGCTACCAAGATTGTTGATCTTATGAACCTAGTTTCTCCTGATGGCATTTTCAACAACTGTAACTGTGGATACATATTACTTCCTGAAGAATGTTTCAGAACCTTAATGGAGAATTGGAGATATTAATCGTTACCAAATAAACAACGGTCAACAAAGATAACCAATCCATGAACCGAAAAAGGCCAGTATATTCCTTCCTAGATATATCAATGAGTTTAAGGTAACAATTTTGCTGCCTGCTAATTTCTAGCACGTTCGATAACTAATTTTCTTGTAAGTTCATTTTCAGATAATATATTTTTGTTCATCTACCAAATGATCAACTAAAAAAGAACATGAGATATAACATTCTATTGCAAATTGTTCATGTACTGTAATCAAGTCCATTCTGTGGCAAAATGTTTGTGTACTGCAATCAAGTCCAGATCCTTAAGAACTAGAAGCTACTTCAATAAAACAACAAAAATGTCACTTAAGGACATACCTCACCACCGTGCTCTACTATAGTATCTTCAACAACATCACTCAGCATTTCAATGGACCGGCAAAAGCCAAAGATACACAACCTTCTCCCCATATCAAGTCCCTATTAAAAACATTAGAACAGATTAATCATAAACCTAGAGACAGATGAAGACTACATAGCTTCAGTAGACACACACATTTGTTGCTGCAATATCAAAGAGTGCACCAAGACAAAGTCCTTGATTGGGATCCATGTAATCACTCTCCTGAAAGCGCTGAACACTTTTTGTTACCGGTGATTTTCCTTGCCTCTTCTGAACAACATATATGAACGTTAAAAAGCATTAATATCCTAGAAAGAAATGAGTAATTGATGATCCGTATGTATGCTTATACATGCCAGGTGAAGCATATGTTTTCTTGTGCCATATAAAGCACAGCCAAATTAAGACACAAGAACACACAATTTAAGATGATTAATATGTAGCAAAAAATTATCTCAAGGAATATATTATTTTGTTCAACAAACAAATTTCTAAAGACATTAACCAGGTAGATTTTTTATTGGTAAACAAATATTGATTCGAGACAGTCAATGTGAATATTTTGTAAACTGAGACACCAGCAAGGAAAATCACCTATAATATGGCAGAAGCGAGGTGTGATATATCTACATAAGCTAATATTCAGCTACAACAGACACTAGAGAATAGAAGAACACTATGTCCTGAGAAAGATTTGCCTTGTAAAGTTAAGATACCCAACAATTTTAACATAATAGTTAAAGAGAAAGAATATGCTTAAAAAATGGTTAGGGAATAAAGGTACTTAATGCATGAAATATATTTTAAAATTCCATTACCCTTACCTGAGGAAATCGACGAGGAACCAAAGATCCTCCTATCTGGATGAGCCCTTCAGAAGTAAAAAGAGTGATTCTATCTTCAGGGACCCACTCGATGGCTGTGAAATATTCAAGAACAGCCATAATTTCCAATCAGAGATCAAGAAGCTAAGTCAGATATTTTGACACAAACAGACGAGAAATGACCAGTAGAGAAGCAAATGGAATAGCTCAGTTACAACAATATCTGGAGCACAAGACTGATAACATTTTAATCATCACACAATTATATAAGTGGAGCTGCATCAGGATTCTGCAAGATATAACAAAGTCTTTCAAGAATAGTTGCATCATCTTACAGTGACACAACTATTTTACGAATAATACAATACAGCTAAACTGCACAAATAAACATACCCCACATATCAGATTCATTTCCTGTTCATAAGCATATTGAATTTTATGTATGTGAGAGTTCTATGACACTAGCTTTTCTTGAGTGCTTCGAGTAGCTGAAGTTCCAGACATTAATTACAAAAAGAATGTGTTTCTAGAGTATAGATTCTAAGTGATGAAAAACTAGTAGATCATTCAAAACTTTTATCTGAATGCGAAAAGATTAAAATTCTTAAATTATTATGCACAGCTTAGCTGGTTTCTGGTCTGTGCTCTAAGAAACCAAAATATCAGTTAGCCATATGCTCCCATGCCATGAATCAGCTATCGTTGCTCAGAGTTACCATATTTTCTCATCCTAATAAACTGACAGCTCTTACACACGTTTTGTGTCGACAAGCCCCAAATTCCAAGGACTAAGCATGAAATCTATGATGTTCTACTTCCAGTCCCTCCATATTTCGTTTCAGACAATAACACTTGAACAGAATCTGTTATATAGGTTCATACGAGGCGATATTTACAACCAAAGAGAATGTCTTTAATAAGTTCATAACAGATACCAAAACCCTGTTCCCGCAAATGATTCATGAATATAATTTTGCAACAGATTGTGATCTGAGGAAGAAAATCCTGAAATCTTGGATTCATCGATTACACACGGGACACGCCAAGTCGTGCAGAATTCACCAAAAAACAATCAAAATGAAACCCTAATATTCAAAGGTCAAGGTTTGCGAAGCGTACTTGGGCCGTCGGAGAAGACGGAAGATTCCCAGGGGTAAGGCACATAGGGATCGTCCCCGAAGCAGCCACCTTCGTCGTCGGATTCCTTGGCGCGAGGACGGGGCGATCGGCGGCCGCGGAGGACCAAGAGCTTGGGAAGAGAAGGAGCGGGGGAAGAAGAAGAGGGAGAGGCACGGGAGCGGAGGAATGCGAGTTTCCTCCTCGATGGGTTGGCGTCGGGGGAACGAGGGCGGGCGCCGCGCAGGTCGTGGAAGGAGGGCGAGAACCAGAGGGAAGAGGAATCGGCCATGCCCGACGTCGTCGATCCAAGAATAGAAGCCGTAGGCGACGGAGACAAGGAAGAGGAGGACATGGGCGGTGGGGAAGGCGGAAAGGTTGACAACCGTGGAAGATTCCGTGGTCGTAATAAACACCGGTCTCCGTTTCTCTTCTCCTCCCCTGCCGTCAAGCAACAAGCCTCCTGTGGGCCCCCGCAATTCGAGCATCTACGAATCACACGTCAGGTAACGGAGCGTGTATCTGTTGACGAACAAAGGACGTGTTGCTCATTGTCAACGTGCACGATTCAGGATCATCGACCACTTCGATTTAAGCTAGAGAGCGGGTCCCACCAAGCTCAAGTTCTGCTACAAACACGAATTTTAATTGATTCTAAAAATGAAACAAACAACATATGATAAAATCATGTCATCAGAATGGCAAACACATCAATCAATGAAATCAACAAGAGATCGATCTTAATAAAAGGAATCAAAATGTGAGTTTGATTCAAGTCAAATCTCCAATAAGCCAACTGATGCCAGAAAATTATAAATCTGAGCACCGCCATCAATCAGAGTTAAGATGAGTTGTGTGGCAAAAAGTATAATTCGACAACATCCACTCAAATATTCTATAAGATCAGATAAATATAGCCAATGTAATTTGGAGAATTAGAGCTTCAACCATTGCTGCTTAAATGCAGCAATTGATGTGACCAGGGATTGAAAGAAATGCTTCTTATTGACTGGGCAATGTGACAAGATATCATAATGGTTTAGCAACCACAACGTTACATTTTTGCAGTTGAATTTGAGCTCTTGTTCTTTGAGCCACAAAATAAGAAGAATTGTTGTTTGACCTCCTTAGGTCGAAACCTACTTGTGCATTGATGTTTTAACATGTTATTGCTATTCCTGGAGGGAGACTTCCTAGTTCATGACCCTGCAAAACCGACAGCAGCAATCAGAAGCTGACTTGGAAGGAAAGAATCTAGGTCGAGAAGTTTCCTTACCTATGTGTTTTCCATCATGGAACTGTGCATTCTTTGATGATTTAAATGTTTCTAAAAATTCCTTGGCCCTCTGCAGCTCGAGCTTCTGTCTGGCCCTGTCCCACTTGTGCTCAGCAGCCAAAATCTGAATTACACGAGGCAATGCCCGGCATGCTGCATCAGTGTCAAGAAATGCAAGGCGAGATCTCCGAGCAATGAAGTCGACGGCCGACTCGCAGTACTCGTTACGAGCACAATATGCAACCTCAGCCTCCAGAAAGGGGTAACCATGGGCAAGCCGCTTCCCTAAATTCTCATTCTGCAAAAATCACACAAGTAAACCATTAAAATTTATTTACACACATATGAAGTGTTCAAATCATGTAGATATCAACTCGAGAACAATGATAAAACCATTGGAAGGTTTTTATTTATCATTGTTATTAAAATTTCTGCCAAGTTGCATTCTGAAGTGACAATTTGCATGTGTACTGCAAATAAACCAACCTCTTTCTAGCCACTGATTACATTGCGGTTACAGCATCCTGAAAACCAAACTTAATCCAAAAGTCCAATTACTATATACCACTTAAATTGAGATTGTATGGCGATGCTATTAAAGGGTCTATCCTGACATATGTTAATTATAGTGTGTTGTCACAGAGTTTTACACCATAAAATATCATGCATCTTATATCAATGAAGCTGAGCACAACCTGAGCAATAGCAGCCACTTGTTCAGCCAAAGTACCATATGCATGAGATAAATGCTTCGAAATAGCACTATCCATCACCCCAGGAATAACTTTTCCGCTATGTGTTCTTTTCATGCGGACATAGTGCTGAGCAAGAAAAGTGAATGATGCGGGATCCCAACCATATCCACCAACAAGGTGCAGGTTGTCAGTCACACAACCATTAGCAGGGTTCAGCTTGCCTGACCTTATAGCAGCATCAACAGCATCTTCAGCCATGCTGACAAGAACATGCAGAGTTCATTAAAGTAATTTTGAAACTGTCCAAGAATATCAAATCTCCTATAACAATTTATGAATGAATATGGAACTCAATGCAAACACTTGCGCATTACAAGGAATCGTCGGTAACTATAGATTGTACATCTTTCAACATAAACTATAATGCAACAAGGACCTTCACTAAATTATGCTCTGATATTTGGAATAACAAAATGAATTGTGTTCATTTTAAGTCAAGAACCAGAAACTACAAATTAATCAATTAGAACTATTGAAGATACGGTAAGCTTTTATATCTGTTAGATCAATAGTCAATATTTCTACAACTCATCATGCTTGCTCGCAAAATCCAGTAAATAAGTGCTCATAAAATACTTCAGATACCTCAGTTAAAGACTTGTTTATGTAGTACAAAATAACTATTCACGGTCACAGTAGCATACCCTTCCATGACATTCAGATCCCTACCAGACCAAACAAAACATGCATTTGGATGAAAATACACAAGGTAGCTTTCTGTTGTGTTGAGATTATATCTCATCATTTGCAAAGAGACCTTCATCAACAAACTGGAATATTTTAATAAATTTTACCTTCGATAAGTAGTCCACTTTCCACCAGTAATTGTGATTAAACCAGGATGATCTTCACGGACAATATGATCTCTGGATATACTCTCTGTGTTTTTTGCAGATGGATCCATGGCCAATGGCCGTATACCACTCCAAGCAGAAAGCACATCTGATCGTCTCACCTGAGGTTTTTAACCATATTATAAATCCAATTCTGCAATTCTATTCTTCCAATGAAGCTATCTACTAATGCAAATTAAATCAAATGACCACAACTTCAAAATACAAGTAGTTCCAAGTCTTTCATGTTGAAGAATTCAAAAGCATCCCTAAAATTCAAGTTGCTTGAGAGCCTAAGTGCCCAACTTCCTATGTTATACATCCTGCATGGGCAATATATCGACCCTCATATAACACCACATTACATGAAGCATACATAAGATGTCTCAATCTCTTGAAGATGTCCTACATTCCTAACCTACCCTTCCTTTCCAAGTAACAAAATGTTCTAGCAGTACATTATACGAAGAATGGACACTACAGAAAATTCTAAGCAAATGCTAGTCAGTCTTAGCAGTGAGCACAGCTAAAAGTGGAGGGAGAATGAATATATTGTTTGAAGTATACATTTAGGACTTGCTTCAAGCCTTCAACTAAATTACCCTATAGATTTTCAAAAAGCCAAATTTTTTAGCCATTTGAAAAAATTTTGGTGGCAAGGAATATGGGAGCTTCCCATTATCCCTCGCTTTAAGATTTTCTGCCAGAAAATAATCCACAGCTGCCTCCCTACTTAGGATAGATTGGCTCTTGTGTATTGGAAATGCTGTCGTTTGCATCCTGTGTGGCTCTCAGCCTATGTTTCTTGATCCTATTTTCTTCAAATGCTCTAAGTCTCTTAATCATATTTTCATTAAATGCTCTTTTCCAAAAATATTTTGGAACACTTGTGAACAAAAATTGGATACTCAATATAAGATTTATGTAAATTGGCTTGAGAGGTTTTGGCCAAGTGAAATGATCCAAATTAATTTGGCTTATTGATCCTGAGAGTCTTAGTAGATAATATTCTCTCATTGATTTGGAAAGCCTGCAACAGTGGTTCCTTTAATGGTACTAGGTAGGACTGGTCCTTGCACTACTTTCATGTTTATATTTTTAACTGTAACAAGTTCCAAAATTATAAAGGAATGCATGATATGTGTTACATTTAGGTTATGTATGAATGTCCTATGTGCCTATGTTTAGGTTATATTCTAAACTGTCTCATTGATTTTGTGCATTTACATCTATTCTCTTGCTCCTGAAGTCACTACTATTCATTTCTATGGTTAGCATCTGTTTTCCCTTATCCATTAAGACTTATCATGTAATTGTTTGTCATCTTGACACACTATAATGCCCTCAACTTTATTTGCTTAACAAATCAATATAAACAGTAAATGAATATTAATTCACTGAGTAGAGTTTGTGCATTATTCTACATCTATTCTTTTGCTGGTTACAGACTTCTGTGGCTACTATCCATTTTTCCCATTATGATTTATGGAGTGTTTGCTCTTCATATCCTGACGCACTATAATGCCCTCAACTTTATTTGCTTAATGAATAAATTTAAACAGATTATGCATCTTATTCATTTTAGCAAGTAAACTTAAAGGAGAGAATTGTTTTCCTAACTAAACATTCAACACAGAGTTTGTTCTTCATCCTTGTTTTCCATTCTTTATAAAAGATCTGTCAACAGAAGACCCATCAGAGACAATTTCATTCTTCCTATGGATTTCTAGGTTTTTATCTTTCCAATCACTCGTTAGGATTCTCAGGCAACAATCTCAAAGACAATAGACACACAGCAGTCTTCTTTCCGACATAGCCTAGTGATACCAAGTATTTTTTTGGACAGTGAGGAAGGGGAATCAAGATGTATAAGCTGATTACTGGTAAAAGAAATGACAATGTGAATTACTGAGTAATTCTCCTCCATTTTGTCTTGATTCCTAAATAATACTAGGTTATAAACTTTACAGAATAGTTGTATGTAATCCGAACAATTCCACAAGAATGGAAACTGAAAAGCAAGAAAAACACATCTATTCACGACACCAAATAAATTCTAAGTTGAACTGAGTACATCATAACCTTGTAAAAGAGAACTGTATACTTCCAAATAAAAACTGTTCAAGCAAAATCTGCTTAAATTAAAAAGTGGAAAAATAAAGCAGCCATTTACAAACCTGAACATTAAGATAGTTACAAATGGCATCCAATATGAATTGTATTTCATCTTCATGTGGCTCTGGGAGCATTGTAATGGCAGTGTTGGAGTCTGTAGTTCCAGCAATCGTCCTTCCCAACCAGGGTAACATAAAAACAACACGGCCATCTTTAGTTTTTGGAACAATTAGCCCCATTCCCTCAGGAGAATAATAATCAGGAAGCACTATATGGACACCGCTACTTGGACAAATCATTGCTGATAAATCTTTGTTGGCCATTTTTCTAACACTATCACAGAATGGTCCAGCCGCATTTACAACAACTTTTGCATATGCATCGAACTCTTTCCCTGATACAATTTATAGGTGTTAAGGAGCATAACAAGTGGAAGAAGATACATTAGCTACCCTACTAGACAAAACAAACCGTATTTTTTTTATGTAAATGCTAAAAAGAATAATTTCAAGCATAACCAACATAAAAGTAGGACAAGGTTTCCCCCAGCATGGTGATTAAAATGCCCCATCCAATACAAGCAAAATGGCAGTCACCTCTCCATGTGACTTTACTCTAAAGTCATCCAGCAACATACTACAGGCCATTAATGCCCATTAATGCAGTCATTTAACAAAATACTATAGGTTTTGTTATCTTCAATAACATAGCGGAAAGTCATTTAACACATACCCCACTGATGCCCACAAAGATTATTTGAATACTTCAGTTTTATATGATAAAATTATCATGTATTGAGAGAGCAGAGGCTCGTGGTAGCAAAAGCCATATATTGTCGATTAGATATCAAAGGGTTCTGCTGACAATTCCTTTAAAAACAATGACAAACTCTTTGAGATTATTATATAAAGGTTACATATGGGGAACACTTTAACACCATAATTTTTGTTATAAAAAAAATCAGCACTAAATCTGATAAGCAGATTATACTAACACTGATAAAAGTTGGAAAAAAAAAAAAAGAAGCTTATTAGATGACGGTCTAATCCCACATTTACAACTTTAAGAGAAGAAAAGAAGAGAACTAAGGTTTGCTTGGTGTTACCTGATAACTGGTCACGGATACGTGCGCCAATTATCCGTTCACCAAAATCATCCTTGATCAAAGATATCACTTCTGCATGGTTAAGCACTGTTGCACCCACTAGTGCAGCACTACAAGCCAGTCCTACATTCAGCCGGGAGTCATTCATTTGTCCATCATAATAAACAACTGTTCCCTTCAAGCTCCCGTTGTGACCCTTCCTAGACAGAGTTGGAAAAAGTTCAACTGACTCATTTGCAGAATAATATCGTGAGAGATGTAGCATCCTTCGACCAGCAACGAGATCATATAATTTCAGTCCCATCCAATAATATACAGCCTCAAACCATTCAAAACAAGGTGTCATGCATGGTAAAGCTTGACATAAGTGTGGGGCATTCTCAATGACCTGTTTACGCTCCCTTAGTGCGTGGAAAACAAGCTTCAACTGCCCATAATCAAGATTAAACACAGCTTTTTCCAGATATCGTACACCTGAAAACAAAGTACTAGTGAAATGAGAATAGAAAACAAAATAGCCATAAATAACCTTCATAGTATTTATTTGTTTGGAATATTATCTTAATATAATGGATATATGGTGGTCAAATTGTTTGATAACCCTCGTCCATTTCAATCATTCCAATCTAGTTATCAGAGCAAATGGCATAAACCATAGAATTTCATCTTGAATATATATGCAGCACAATAACTGGAAAACAACCTTTGTTCATCCTGTTCAGTGATGAAAAATCCAATTGTCTCACTTCCTGATATGTTTACAGCATGGTCAGTGTGACACTTATTACCAGAGTGTCTACTGTAAATCCATTTCATATGAAAATCATAAAAGTTCTATTGATATATTTCCCTATATCAATAGGATGATGTGCATGTCTTTCTGTTTACTTTAATGTGTGATAAACTATAATAGTAAGAAAAATATATACCTCAACTAACCCTAAGTTACTGGAGCAGGTGTGGGTATGTACCAAGTGCTAATGTAGATTCGAGAAAGCCGTAAGTTATACAAATATAATTGTAGGAATCACGTAGAAAGCTTCAATCTGTACATATTTACATATGCTCAATCAGGCATTTTATGAAGTTTTTTTCATGCTTCACATAAATATATTATGCATGAATGAAACAGAAACTTTACAAATATCTTTTGAAATATACTTATTATTCTTGTTGCTATGTAAATAAAAATTTGTACACAATAAAAGTTGTGTTTTTCATCAATTAAAAGAAGTGATGCCTTTAAAGAAGAAAATTAAAAAAATATTAAGATTTTTTTAGCTAACTTCATCATTTATTTGCAATCAATAGCACAAATGTAAAACAACAAGTTTTAAATTTATTTGTTCAAGTTTTATTAGAAACATAGCAGTGTCATAGTTTTGAATTTATGGGAGACAGTTCAGAAATTATGGAATTACATGTCCAGTATTAGGAGCCACAACAAATACACATACAAGCTTCTGAATCATAGAAGTGTGCCTCCTTCTATGTGACTCCAGAAAGGGTACCTTAAGGGTTTCCCAAGGTTGCTGCTACTAATTGATCTTACCAACCCCCATCAAAAGACTAGATTTAATATTTTTCTGCAGAATGTATCTGTTATAAATTTCATTCATATAATACACATATAAGCTTCTGATTCACAGAAGTGTCACCAAAAGGGGGTACCTTAAGGCTTACACAAGGTTGCTGCTATTAAGAATTGATCTTCCTAGCCTCCTATCACAGAACTAGATTTAAAACATATTATTGTCATATCTGTTGGAAATTTCATTCATGTAAAATTGTAAGATATTGAATAACACAGGAATTTATAACCATTGACTAGTTAAGATCACAAGACTATTTTACATGTGTATCTTTTGAAACTTTAGTGGATAACTCAAGACCAAATGTTCTTCTTTTATTGAAGGATCATCATACTATTTTAATCTCTTTTAGTCATTACATGATTAAAACAAAAACATTTTAGTTTTGTTCAAGAAAACACTGTGTTTCTCCACATAGCACTAGAAACCAAACTTTCTGGTTCTCACTCTACTGCAGAATGCTCCAACTGGCAATTTAAGAAAGTTTACTGGGTTTTTACTTTTAGAGCTACAGGTCTTAAGCCATTTAAGAAATATTATTTCTAAGCATTAGTTATGGTTGCTTGATTGCACATAGCTTTTCTTATCTGTAATAAAATAAATGCACTCTAATTGCAAATGCTACACTTAATAAAAGAAGGAAATGTAGTCATATGTGCACGCACACACACACACACACACACACATATATATATATATATATGGGCATTTGTGACTGAAATTTGCAGCTTCCTGATGTTAACTGTAACATTGGAAACTTGAATTCAGCCTTTTCTGTCAAAAGGAACATACTTAAGATCAAGGTTGTTCACATGTCAATTTAAGTGTACAAAGAATCAACTTATGGCAAGTACAGATGCAGGAAGCAGTTGTATAGCAAGCAATCAAGAAGATATATTTGGTGAGATGCCTGCAACCGTGATTGCATGACTCCTAGTTGCTAGCAACAAAACAACCCTAAATGAATGATATGTCAATCGGACTCTGTAAACCCCATAGAAAGGAAAGAGGATTCTTTTAATGCCAAAGTAAGCAATACAAATGCAGCAACTACCAGACACATCAGTGAACTTCGGCCAGTTTAACAAATTAACGTGCAAATATCAAGAAGAAAGTATCTTTGATATTCTTTAGCTCACACATTCGATATCACAGACAGCTAAAGATACAAACTACAAAGGCTCATAAGAGATCAGATGATTTGTAGAATTAACATTTTGCCCAAGCACCAGAAAATTTCTCATCTCCTACTGCATCTTATAGTACGTTCCAATAAAAGAAACTCTAAGGATCGAACTTTTGGCGAAGCTGGGCGTATAAACACACTAAAGGTCACATCTTTACCAAAATGAATAATTCTATTGTTCACATTTAAAAAAAAGAGAAAAAGAAGTAACATATAAGATCTCGGTCAATAAAGAAACGAAATTGAGAATCCTCACCGCCATGGATCAGTTTAGTAGACCTCGAAGAGGTCCCCGACGAGAAATCCTCCCTCTCGACGAGGCCGACGCGGAGCCCACGGGTGGCGGCATCGAGCGCGACGCCGCATCCGGTGGCCCCGCCGCCGATCACGAGGACATCGAGCGGGTTAATGACGCTGGTCCCTATCAGGGCCGACTCCTGGACCTCCCTCGGCGGGATCGCGGCGGCGGGATCGGCGATCCTCCGCCGAGCGGCGTCGAGCCCTGCAGGGCCGCGGTCGCTGGCGGAGGCCGGCGGCTGCACGAGCGCGACCGCCGCCCAGGTCGCGCCCGAGGCGACGAGGACGGCACCCAGCCCTCTCAATCGAGAAGCGGTAGCCATCGTCGGGAATTGGGATTATTGGACTCGGTTCCTTCTTTAAGGTGGGGAGGAGTCGTATTTGGAAAGAAGGAACAGAAGTATGGAGAGAGAACGGGTGTGGAGTAAATGGGGGTATGAAAATAATGGGACAGGACATAACACGCAACGTAGCGGATGCGGTAAGAATCCGATAAGATGATCCGATCAGATGCGGGTTGGAGTGGTAGAATTCGATCTGTGACCTGATCCATATATATATATATATATATATATATATATATATATATATATATATATATATATATACATACATATATATATACATACATATATATATACATACATATATATATACATACATATATATATACATACATATATATATATACATACATATATATATATATACATATATATATATATACATATACATATATATATATATACATATATATATATATATATATATATATATATATATATATTCTCTGTGACCAATTTAATTCATGCCCAATCTTTTCTTGAATACACATAGGTGCGAAACAGAGATATTACATACTGATGGGGGCAAGACTCTCAGCCTATCAGTCCGATATGTCGGATTACTAAGAATCGCATTGCCAACATTAAGATACTTCAGATGTGAATAATGATCTATCAGCAACACATGTTTCTCTCTCTACTGTTCACTCAAAATATTCTCAGCTGACTCAAACTTTATTCTCAAAGTTCATGCTATTAGAATCAAGTTGAGTCGTCTCTGTAATTTGGATTGACCATCAACTTTAGAACACATCTTCTCAGCCGGTTTAAACCGGGTTTAGGTGTTTTTTAATTAAGTCTGAGATGGATACGGATTTAATCCAAGTCACGCTCTAGATATGGTGACAATCATAAATATCCTGCTCTAGATATGTAATCTTGAGTATTCTCAGACCATCTAACAGCTACAGTAGAAAGAGAGGAAAGCAACATAAGATCAATCTTATGTATTCTCATACATAATCAAATCCTAAGCATACAAGTCATACGATTGGAAATTGTATTACAAATCTAAGAGAGACGAAGATTCCATGGTTCATACTGTGATTGAGGCCTCCAAGAATTCACCAAGCCATGAGTGTGTGATATCATGGATGAAGAATGAATGCTTTTAGTTTACCTCCATGCAGTTATTTGGTGCCGTTGGCTCTCTCAGGCAACTTGATATAGCCATCACTGCAGCTTCGATTGATGCATCTTCCCCCTATGACATTTTCCAAGACCAATTGACGATGTGAGATGGTTAGCAATGCACTACACATACCGCCATGACATGGAAATTAAAGTTGAGAGAATGCGTCTCGAGATTGCATCATTTGGACCTCCAGGAAGCATTGAGATATGTCTTTAAATGCTTTCAAATAGAATTGATCGGTTATCACTAAGAGTTTCCCGATCAATATGCCAAGAAAAAAACAGAATCATTAGAATGAATATTGGTGTCTAATTCTGAACTTGAAACACAGATAACAACCATTTGTATTCATCAGAAATGCAAGTTTGACGAGTAATCTGAACAGCTAGAGTTTCAGCTAATGTTAGCATGACTGATGTCTAAAATGATTTCAGAAAAAAAAAAAAAAGATTCACAACACCCACTTGTAGTTGAACCATTTGGAATGCTTGCAATGATGAGATTTTTCCAAAGCAAAAGTATATTGCTGAGGTCGACTGTCCACCACAGAAACTAAAATTTCTAATTTTTCTTCTTTCGTGTTGTCACACGTATATGTGAGTAGCCAAGACTGGCTACAGAATTATCTTCAAAGAAAAGAATAAATGTAGTTGTGATTCTTGACCATGAAGAACAGTAAGAGTATAAAACAATAAGAGTATATACCAAAATCACAGGAACAAACACAATCCAATGTATGATAGATTAATTAATGCAGACATGTCCAGTCAGTCAATCTTGAGGTACTTAGCAATTTTGTGATGTCTGCAATTAGTTTTAGCAATTTATAGCAGTATTTTATCAGTAAGTGTTTATGTTCACCTTTTCTTTCCAATAAAACATGTTCCCATACTTCCCAGCCACACGACTCCAGAAATTTCGAGGAACATCCAAATCAACGGTGGCCCCAACATTGAAATGCAATATGTTTCCTGTAAAAGATCAAAAAATGGAAAATGGCTGGAGAGTATAAATGAAGAACATGGGCTGCTACAAGTCAGATATGAAGCATTGTACTAAGTGGCATGATTAATATTAGGAGTTATGTGAACATTTGCAGTACATGACTCCCAACTCTCAAAATCCTGAGCTTCTACCAATATATCAACCGAAGTATGACCAGACAAGGATTGTAAAGTTGGTGCAAGTGATATCAGTAAAAGAATCGAACAGATACAAAAGTAGTTCCTTTATTTTCGTTCAACAATCATCATACTAACAAGGACGCGAAAATGCAAAATATAATGCCCAAGAAATAGTTACGAGTCATGACTCCTAGTAGTCCTGATTAACAAGTTACATGTTCTCATCTTCTCCCACTTGGAAAGAACAAAATTTATTAGACCTACTGGTACCCACAAAAATTCCAATCTTCTGACTATGCCCTAATAGTTTCTATTAATATTTTCAAAAATTAGTTGATTTGCAGCTTTTCTTGAACTTGATGAAGCAGTGAGGCTTATTACTTTGTGCTGTCAAAATTAGCATTATGAATTCAGTCTAACTCAAGGGTATAGCATTGGCAGCTAGGACTATGCTGCAAAAGTTTGCAATTGCATGAAGTTCTCTACTCACCAAAAGTTGGATCGGCAACAAATACAATAGTTCTCTCATCAACTTGCCAGAAGTCTTTAACAGCCATTCCTGCACATATAGAACAAGTAACAGACATTTCCAAATCCAAAGAAATATATATGTGTGTACACACACACACACACAAATAAATAAATATATATACATATATATATATATGTATATATATATATGTATATGTATATGTATATATGTATATGTATATGTATATATGTATATGTATATGTATGTATATATATATGTATATGTATATATATATGCAAGGTTCGCAATACCGTACCGTACCAGAGTTTCGACCTGGGTTCGGTACCGGTACGGTACGGTATACCGCTCGGTACACCCAGCGTCGGAACGGTAACATATGGTCCGCGTACCGGAAGCCTGTCGGACCGGTACGTACCGCCCGTACCGGGCGGTACGGACCGGTACTGCAAACCATGTATATATGTATATGTATATATATGTATATATGTATATGTATATACATATTATTTTTTGTGTATATAAATGTGTATATGTGGATATTGGTATATATGTATATATGTATGGATGTATGTATATGTGTGTGTGTGTGTGTGTATACACATATATATATATGAAGTACCAATGTGTATTAATTGCCACATTGCTGAAATTCATAGGACTTCTACATCATCTATTACATTTTTTATACTTAGTAACCCAATGATGGAACAGTAGCAAAGAAAAGCACTAACTTGGTTTATGATCTTCAAACGAGTCTTTTTTTTTCCCCAAGGATCTTACTAGTGTAACTCAGAAGCATTTTGTAAACAGTTTTAATGTTCAGCTCTAGTTACAGCTAACTGGAGCAGAATCATCATATTATTTGAGTGTGTTACAAATGATGGAAGAATCATTGTAGAAGCAAGCCAAGATTTCTTACCTGGCGTGTCAGGGTAATTCTGTGCAAGAATTCTAAGCTTGACCCCTGTCTCTTTCTCAAGATCAGCAATTTCTTCACAAAGCCTTCTTTCCTATGAACAGCAAAACACATACAAGAATTTAACATTTGGAATCCATAACCAGTTCAATGTTGTAACACTATAGGAGATAATGGTACCACATATTGGCTCGAAAATTAAGAAGAGAGACAGCATGCCAAAAAAGAAAAAGGAAAAATCTAAGGACTGTTCTCCAAGACAACAGATCCAGTTAAAGTTTAACTGATGATGCTAGTAATGACAAAGCTTTCTCAGTCTTCAAGTTCTACTTTCGTCGTTTTGCATAAACACATAAAGATCAACTACAATATCCTCCATATCAGCGAAGTATCTGAGACAAGATAGGAAGTAACCAGTATAGAAATCTAAGCTAGACACTACAGTAAGTTATATGCTTGGGCATACTTGTTCTGCCTAGGCCATCACCAACTTCAAAACTTTGAATGTAACTGCCTAAATATGCCACAATGTTTATAACATGCTAACTCATGCTACAAAATAATTCACTAAAGCTCTTGATTCAATGTGTTGGAATTTTATTTTGGTAGTGCTGCAGAATAGGGTATTTGGTGATAGATGGTGTTACTGGTTGAGAAGACACCGATTTTGCATGGCAGCAGACTAGAATTCTAGTGAATGATGAGACAGGATGAATTATTAAATTTCAGAACAGTATCTTCTTTTTTATTTTAACCTCGAAATGTAAGAACAGTACCATACACGGAAATCCACTTTATCCCTTTCTTGTTTTTTTTTTCATCCTTTTCTTGTGTTAACAATCAATGTTTAAGCATACTATGATATGCCAAAGAAACATTAATATTTGGCGAGCCCAGAAGGAAAACATGAATGCTATAATGGTGATGCTCTGGTCCATGAATCGAGCTTTAAAATACTGATTGATTTTCAAAACTGTTGTTTGTTGGTAATCAACTGTGATCAGAAGAAACTTAATATGCTCACTTCAATGTTAAATTGTGAATTTTAACCTTTTCCATTCCAGTACTAAAGGTAGCATATCGGACTTGGCACACTTGAAGTCTTGAGTAATCAACCTTGAAGTCTTCAATTCTGCACTTTTGTTTAGTGAATTTGGAGTTTCACAATGACAACAGCCCAGTTTGGATCAAATTTGCTAGGTTTTTCCAATTATTTTTCATAAATAAATCCGGTGAAGAGTCCAACTCCTCATTTAACAGTTTTAATTTGGTGAGAGGTAAATTTCTAGGTCTGAGTTGAAGGAAAATTTAAGGGAGTTTGATGTTCTATGTTATGATGTATGTATAGTCTTCTTATTTAATAATAATACGATAATGAACCCATTCTCTCTCAAAACCAACTGGTTACTTTTATTAAAAAAGAATAAAGTTGACAAATAATTTAAAAGTTGCAACAAACTGACAATAAGTATATATCCATACAAAAAGAAAACCATCAATACCTGGCTTGCAGAGAGAAACCCAGCAACATCAATTACTGGACTATATTCCTTTGGAAGCATTTCTGGCCTATTGACTCCAACTTTGGCATTAGCTGTACCAAGTCCTACATAGGTCAACTAAATGTGAAGTATTGTTGATAGGCCAAAATTTTGTGCAATGCACATCAAAGTGTTGATAGGAAAAGTTCTTTTTCTAAAATGTTTAATCAGATCAATCTATTATATTATCAAATATAATTAACCAAAGTAATGGTGACCATGTATTTGTGCAACCAAAAAGTCTTTTCTGAAATGTTCAGCCAGGTTGGTTCATTATATCTCACATAGATGTTTAAATAAGAAAATAAGAAAAATTCAACATATCAATGGGGACTTGAATTATAATTTTTTTTTCAAAATAGTATCTAAAGAAATCCATAACAGTCTTTCTTTTAATTTTTTTCTATTATTATAATCTTCAGACTCACATCTCTTTTCGACTAATTATGAGCTATATATCTGATGAGGATTGGCATATGACTTAAAGGAGGTATCACTTTCAGCTGCAGAAAATTACAGGTAAAAGCCAATATAACCAATTTTGGTAAGGTAGCAGTTAAATAGCCCATGAAAAAAGAATAGGTTGTTAGAGATTAATAAGTTAGTGCATCCCAGCATGTCGCCTACAGATATGTGCACGCGCATGCAATGGCATTGGTGGTACCTTATATAACTACCACTGCAAGATAAACCACTTTCTTGACTCTTAATCTAGTTACAAGGGACATACTCGTGTTTCATGCTTAACAATCAAAATATACTTCAAGTCACTTGAGACAGAAGTTTGGTTTTGTTCTCTCAAAGCAAGAAATTATATACCTTTAATCTCAAACATTTTATTCTCTGATTTACAAACTCCTCTCCATTGACAGATCCTTTTTAGTACCAATTGACACACCATGTAGCGCAGGAATGAGATTCTAGTGTCACTTCTCAACAATGAAACACTAATTATTGAAAACCCTATCAGAAAGAAGTTGCAACAGAAGCACGCAAAAGACAGATGCTAGTTCAGATACAATGGAATCACATAAATTTCAGGACTGGAGGGGAGACAATTACCGCCGAGGGCAAGTCCGAAAGCGAGAGATGCGGAGAGGGCGAGGTTGAGCGACCTCGAGCGAAGCTCAGCGGCCCATTTCTTGAAGCCCGGAGGGTTCGGAATCGAGAGGGAGTTCGAAGGGGAAGAAGCCCTTATCTTGGGGAGCTCTGTGGCGCTCGATAGGGGAAGACGAGAAGGAGGCGAAGGATGCACGAGCGGGAGAAGAATGGTCATCGTTTCTCCAACCGGCCGTTACTGACCCGAAACAGACTGAATTAAATTCATGAGATGTCGCCAGTCGGGAATAGGATATTTGGTTCATATATATATATATATATATATATATATATATATATATATATATATATATATATATATATATATATATATATATATATATATATATATATATATATATATATATATATATATATATATATATATATATATATATATATATATATATATGTTTTAAGTTCTTTATTTTATAACAATAAAAGAGAAGAAAAATATATCAAACCTATGATCCGATAAATTATATCAAACCTATAAAGTATACAAAGCGTACTTAGAAACCACACCAAGACATGAACTCACTTTGAACCCACACCAAGGCATCAACACCATGTTTCCCAAGGTGCCAACTTGCACCAGATAGAGCACAAGAAATGTGGTGAGCCATCTGTTGACATGACAAGTTATCAAAACACAGATTTGTCGAAACCAGGGGAGGTATTCGGCAAACATTAAAAAAAATCCACAGAAACAGTGATAATGCAAAGTAGATGTGACACAACAGACGTTGGAGCTCCAACTTGGACCATTTGAGGTGGTGCAACATGGAGTCAGTGGCAAATAATGCAGATCTTTTATACATGTCCTGTACATTTACAAGTCTCTCTAAGAAAAAATGAAAATGCATCTATTCCATCATGGAAACAGTATCAACTTAACCAAATCAACAAAGTCTGAAGTTGTAGCAAGACATCATCATCATCCTTTTGAATTTAGTGGAAAACAATAAATGCACTTCTGCTTTAAGAGCAGGCTTAAAAACATAGCCTTGGTGTAAACAGAGGCTTCAATCTACAATTTTTCAGCTTCGAACATCATATTTGGAGAAGGGCAAAGCATATGATTCATTCACCTTGACTTTGTTGTATTCATTTTAAGACAGCAAAAGTTACAATTGACAATGTTTTTCCGCACGTTAAACCGAAGCAAAACAAACAAGAGAACGCGGTATCCTACTGCCATTAAGAACAATGCCAATAAGTTTCCCCACTTTGCATTTCTGGAAGGAGAAATGTCGTAAGAAGCATGAACAGCTTGTACACCAGAAATAGCCCTGACCTGGCCAACGGCAAAAGAAGTTCCAACATACTCGTTCTCGAGGAGGCCCTGCACATTATTGAATATCCTTATATACCTCTCATTGAATTTCCTATAGAACAAAAAAAAAGGTATAATCATTAAAATTTGAGACACGGTGATTACATGCCTCGATAGCATAAGTGTGGAAGGCAACATAGGACAGAGGGCACTTCCAAACTGGTCCCGGCAAAGCGTCTGCTATCTTCAAATATCCTGCCACAAGCATCATCATGACCTAGGAAACAAACCCCATGTCAGATTTTATATCATGTTTAAGGTTTCAGACTTCCTATGCTGCAATAACAGCAAGGTAGACCATGTCCTTCACTATGATAGTACTTCAACACTAGAGAACATGAGATAGAGTGTGCTTTCATTAGAATTGTATAAAAGTACTAAGATTATGTATAGCATGTATAGCCACTTACATGTATAAAAACCAAAGTCAAAATGCATTTGAAAGTTTCAAGCCAGATAAGGGCAACAACCATCATAAATGCTTCATTTGCTAATAGGCACATGAATACATTCAGAATGAAGTACATCAACAAGCTGAACTCGTTCCTCATCCCAACCAGGAAATAGAATATCAGGGCTGTGGTAATAGATACGAGGAACAGGAATGGAATGCTGGATAACAGATGCCCAAGTAGGAAAACTACTGGTCCAGAATGTTCATTTGATTCCTCATGGGTGAATATCTGCAAAACATTAACGGATAGATTACAAATCTATGGTATAGTCAGTTAAAAGAACTGTAACCAGATCAGGCATCATCTACCAGAGTATCACGTCTAAGTTCTACATGATGTAAACAAGAATCAGAGACTATGTCCAACAAACTTTGTGATCCATAGACCTAAAAGAACAAAATGTTTGCCAGATTCTCCCAAATCAATAGCTTATTTTTTAACTATCAACAAAGCAATGAAAAAAAATCAAATCTTACCTACTGTTATAAGTAAAAATATTTTTATTCTGGACTCAATCATTCAAAGGATGGACGTGTGCTCTAACAACCATGACATAAAACAATGAGTAATGTTGATGAAATAAAAATCAGGAGTTAAACAAGATATTTATCTAATTAATTTACCACCAGAACAAATTAACTTGAGTAGAGAGCATTTAAATAATGATCAAGTTTAACTTTACAGTGATGAATAGATGAAAAGGATAAGGACTGGCATCTTTCATCCAACCACAAATGACTAGTGATTGCCCTGAAACAAGAAATCACATTCAATAGTCCTGACCTATAATTACTGCAAACTGTTTTGGGGATCTTCAGCAAGAGAAAGAAGCTCGTATTGTCTAGAAGCTGGAGCAGGACCAGACTCAGTGGAACAATGGACCAAAAGAAGACCACGGTCTTGCTGATTGCTAGTCCTATATTTCACAAACTCATTTGCTAGCTTGAAGACAACATACATTGTCTTACATTTAGATAGGGATACAGACAGGTTATATTGCGAACGCACTCACACACAAAAAAACCACAATTGTCTGAGACATTAAAAGATGACACTCGTTCATAAAAAGTTTGGCAGTTACCTTGATTTCATTTATATGAGCAGGCAATCCAGCTACACTGAGCAATAATATAAATGATACAAAGGAGAACACTGCAGCAACTCTTACCTGCAAGTAAACAAATTAGAATAAGACCTAGCATATTAAGTCTGGCATCATGAATGCATACAAATAATTGCACTTAAAACAAGAAATAAAAAGGAATGATTTCCAACAAATGCTTTCTTAATTTGATCCCAGGATCCTAGACTGAAACTAAACTAATTTATAAGCAAATAATCAAAGCTAAGACTTGGCAGATTCACATGAATAAAATTCCATATACTGCACTTCAAAGTCAAGGGTACCATGCCAGAGCTCCATATCTAATGACACTCCCAATAAGATTAAGACATAATAAACATATCCTGTGATACTGTGATAACACAAACATGGTCTTAAGAATTATTTTCATTAGTTGAAAATGTTATACAGTTTGGTGATATGTACAAGGCATATGTAGTTAATTCATCAGTATTGCAATAGCCAAAACTGATCCAATCAAATAACTTATCAAAGAAGTTTTTGCGCTAATCCCAAGGGAGATGGGGAATGAGAGGAAAGAAGCAAGTGGAGATGAGGAGGGAAAAGGGTGAAGTTGGAAGCTAATTTTATATAGTTAATATGATATCCAGTGTGGATTAAAACTCAAATAATCAATCATGATTTGTGAAATTATAATGTAAAAGGTTCCACAAATAATTTGCAAGTATTAGGATACACTCACCGTTACAGATGACAAAGAATCTCCACTGTTGGAAAATATAGTACCTATGGAAAGCGTGAGAAGCAAATATAAAACAAAGCGGATCCAAAAATACTTCCATTCCCTTGACATAATCAATAATGACCTCCATGTTAACACTGCAATGCGTGTGGCACAACTAGCCTTGCCCTTACTTTTAAGATAAGGTCCTCCCTGCGGCATAAGTTGGACAGAATTTGTTAATATTTCAGTATAGCTGTGTTAGAAGAAACAGACAATCTATGAGATTGTTACTGTAGCTTTGCATGACTAATCGTCAAATATGCTTGGAGTTATGTATGATTTTTAGTTGCATTGAAGATTAATGTGCTGATTTATTCTACCAAAAATGTCACATCTGTCCATAAGATAGTAAAATTGGTTATCTAGTAATAATTAATTTTCCTAATAACTGATTATGCCATGAAATTAATCTCAACCTAAGGGTCTCCTTAAAGAAGATTGCCATTTGTAAATTTTCATTGGAAAGTATATGGAATACTTGGAGCAAATATTCTTGAAACTTGGCCCACTGTCTTCACTCTAAAAGGATCACACAGGCTTCTGGTGACAAGAAGCAAACAGGTGATCATATTTGTGCATTTTTCAGCTCATCAGGTGGAAATGCAAGTTCAAGAAAGAGGATGAGGGATATAAGGAATCAAGTGTTCATCATCAGGGACATGGCATGGTTAAAAAATGTGCATCAACTGTTGCCAGATAAGACAAAAAGAATGAAGGAGACTGCATAGCAGGGAAAAATGAGATTTAACAAAAATAGGTCTGGGAGACTACAGTTGGTATAGAACATGATGGCTTCATCAACTGCAAAAGAGAGAAGAATCACAACGGTTGGTAGTGACATGAAGGCTGCATTAAATGCAAAAGTCGGAAGCTTATGATAAAAAAGCGCTGATGATGTCAATACACCACAAGGGTGGTTGAAGGAACAGATAGAAGATACAGGAAAAGAACCACTGAAACAGCCTAAAAGAGATGGTAAAAAAGAGCTGAAAGGAAAGGAAGTCCAAAGAGATCACAATTAGATCAACTAGGCAAAAAGAGGAAGGGCAGATTTAACCCACAATAGAAGTTGAAAGAAATGATTTGCATCAATAAACGACTGATTCACTGATTTCTCACGGGTTAAAGCGATTATTTAGAGCTCTGCACGGTTGACCACCCAATACAAAGTTGGTGCCAGATCACCATTCACATGAGTCAAAACAATGGTCCCTACTGATTTTAAAGCTTTGCTTAAAGCAGCTACAGAAACCTATCCAGTTTGGACTGTCTCCTGGAGCCTTGTCTCTTAAATATTATTTTTTCTCTTACTAATTAAAATCATTGCAACAAGGAAAAGAAAAGCAGCATCAGAACTCAGAAGACTAATGCGATAGTTGTAGCCACAAAATAAGAAAATTAAACTTACAAGTTGCACCGTATGCCCCTGCCAGACAAAAAAACAGATATGTGGGTTGTGGACAATATATTATATGTCTCATCAACAAGATTTAATCAAAGATTTATGTTTTAACCTTTTGTTATGCTCCTTGAAAACATATTGTTTCATATTTACTACTGTGAACAGCTTAAGCATCTACAAACCGTGTAGAAAGATAGTTAAGAAATCAAAATATAAAGGCAGAAACAAGTGTAAAGACAAATAAAGAGTTTGGAATGTGCACCTTATCGATCAGTTTCACAATCATAGATTCAACAGCAGCAGAATCAGCTGATGATTTATAAGTAGCTTCAAGTGTTCGAATAGCGACGGCTGTATCCATGTTTACTGATGAGAGATCACTATTATCCTCCTGTTAGTAGTGTTCACAAGCAATTACATGGTGCTGAAAGACAAATAGATAGTGTATATAAGCCATCTCCGGACTTCTAAAAGCAGAACTCAACAATGTTACCTGTAAATTCTTGCACATTGCTATTATCCTATCAAAATCAGTGTTGATTGCTCGCAGAAAGTGATCTGAGGGACTTTGCATAATTGGGCAAGGAAACCCTGCATTAGAAAAATGCTGCAGAGCAAACAGAGTTGATTCTTTGGGCCATGATGTGAAATAACAAGTTACCCATGCACCTTCAAGTTTCATAAAATAATCAACCTAAATTAGAAGTACTCACCTGCAAACAAGCCAATGTCTCTCCAAAGAATAGTGTGTTTCCATTTGAGAGTAAACAAATTCTATCAAAGAGGCCAAAAACTTCCGTGCTACTCTGATACATTGTGAAAATAAGAGTGCAGCCAGTGCTTGCGAGTTTCTTTAATGTAACCATTAACAGAAGAGCTGATACACTGAAAGAAAATGCATTCAGCAAATAAACAAAACCACAGGAAATTTTTTATCACATATTGTAGATCCTTAGAAAGTACTGTATGGAACCTGTCAAGATGATAAAGTGGTTCATCAATAAACAAAACATGTGGCCTCATTACAAGCTCCCGAGCAATACTAACACGTCTTCTTTCTCCACTAGGAAGACTCTTAGTGTAACAATGGCCACCAATGAGTGAGTCTGCAAAATCTCCCAGAGACATAGCTGATATGGCATCCTCAATAAAGCTCTTCTTTTGAAAGAAGAAACCAGGAAGTTGCAGAAGCGCCGAGTAATATAGCATCTCACGCACGGTTAGTGATTCGATCAACATATCATCCCTATCAACATAACCCTGCAAATGTTTGGTTAAGTATAGGGCATACAAGAAAGCAGCACATGTATGGAATGTCTGTGTCGTATCTGATTGAATAAAAAAAACAAATTCCAGGCATATGACACAATAAAGCATGAAAAGAAATGGATGATGCCAAAACCTCAGCAACAAGGGTAAAAAATCTTGAGTTCCCAGATGGCTCAATATGACATAAGTTTCTAGTATAACTCTTAAACCAAAATCTCATCGTCATCTGTAGGTGTAGTTGTGTACTGTGAAATTAGTGCGTCCAAGGGAGGCAGCTCGTCTGGTTTTTTAAAAATGGAAGAAATGAATAGAAGAAATGCCCCAGCAACTGCAGAATAAATATCTGTTGAGACATCCTAGTGGTCAATGTATTGTTGCATAAGTAATGGGTCTCGGGTTCGAGTCATCTTGTACACTGTTTAATATTAAATAAAAGATTCTTTCTATTTAAATAACAGCAGAATAAATGACTATACCACCACATGGAATATGGCAGAAGTCCCCCAGATGAATTTAAAGCTCAGAAATACAAATAAAAGATCATTAGATACTGAACTGGCTTCTATGATACAAAAAGAAGTAATTGGATACACCAAATAAAATGTTGTCATTTTCACATCACATGTACATAAATTTTATTGCTTATTCATTTGAAATGAGAAAAGGCTTGTCGGTAACTCTGACACCACAGAAGCATTACAATGTTTAATAATGGAGAGAAAGCCAGGATTTAATACATGAGCAAGAGAAATCTACTTAAATGATGGTTACATGGGTCATAAGATATGCATGTTTTTTTTTAAGGATATAGATTGTGCTTTAGAAACAAAAACTTCCAACGATCGTATTTAGTATCTGATGGCATTCATAAATAAGCATATCTAACAAATGTCTGACAACTTAATAGTTACGTTGACATTTCATGTACCACAAATCTTCAGACAAGCCTCATGCACACATGAAATATCATGTAAAGCAATCAAACGCACAACACAATGACGATGTCTAAACTCTTTTACAACTTATGTCAAAGTTGTACTACCTTTGAAGATATACTCCTTTTTTTTTCCTTTCTATGTTCCTCTAATTGCTACACAGCATTAATCATCATAAACTATTCTTGATTTTATTTGGCAATCTCTGCAAATTAAGATCGATTTATATCCTAAAATAATGCTTCAAACAATTAGAAGACGATTAGAACAATCAAATGATCATCATAAACATTTGAATACATTTTCATGTTTAACCAGTCCTGCCGACAGGATCTCATCAATCATTTGTGGGTTACAGAACACCACAAACAGGTTAATTAAACCCTCAAGATATAAATGCTAATGGAATTTAGAAGTTATCAGTAAACACTCATTTTGTAGAAAAGATGACAAAAATGTACAGTACACAGTACAGGATCATCAATTTCCACAACAGAAGCACGAAGCACAGTATCAAATTTCCCTGGGACTGGTATGTATAGGACTGTATTTATCAATCTGGGTATTATTGTTGTCTTTTCAGTACACACCATCCCCCCCCACCCCGCCCCCCCCAAAAAAAAAAAATCCCAATTCGTCTCACATCACATGCCACCGCCGCACAGCCACCCAACTACTACGGGCCTCCTCTTTTCCTCTTCTTCTTCTCCTCCTCCCTGCTTCCCACTTCTCGGTGCCAAATGGTATTTCGACATAGTCCAGTACTGAGATTGTTAACCATGGTATGGAGACCTCACTTAAGCAACATTCATATCATCCCATGTCAAATCCTGTATCAACTGTGAGACATTCGAGCCCTTAGATTCTGGTATTTTGTTTGAAGAAATTTTGAGAAAATGGGATAATACAGAATAGTGGAAAGCATGAAAAAGATGACCATGGCAGGCCCAATATAAGGTGGCAAACTACATGGTGAATTCCTTGCAAGCAATGATATAATTCAACCACAGATAAATGTAGCATAAATGCGAACAAAGCATCAAAAGAATACATTACTCATCCACAGATAAATGTGGCATCTAGTCTACAATTCCATGAAACCATTTCAAATAACAGATAGTGATAACATGACCAATGCATAAAGTTGAACTACCAGGCCAGCACTTTAATAGTGCTGGTCATAGCACTATTTAAAAAAGTATCACAGAACATAAACTTCATACCCAGGAAGACAAATAATAATGCAAATGGGTCTATCTGGTAGAGTACAATATTTTTAATGTAACACCACTGAGACACTACAGCTTGTTGCTGTTCATAGTGTCAAAATCTGTCACAAGAGTCTTCAGTGTGGAAGCATAAATAAAAACTAAAGAGAAAATAAAAATATAGGGCTCTTAACAATGATGTTCACCATAACAATTATTATGAAGGTAAAGGGACATTTTCTCTGAGAAGTTACCAAAACAAAGTGGCAGCTAGTTCACATCACTAAATTCTGTATTCAAAAAGATGATTGCTTCAACTAAATAAAACTATTAGAAGGTCAGGCTCCAGCATAGAGGTAAAAGTAGTTATTATAGTGTATAACTTTCGGAATCTTGAACAGACTTAATATGCAAAAAATGAGCGACTAACTGATCACTTACATATGAACCGTATGGCATGCATGATTTCACCCCATTCACAAAAACCTCACCATACATTCTTGCTGGATCTTGCAGTTTACCTAAAAGGAGAATACAAATAGAAATATCTATCATGAAGTCTCAGAAGCAGCAGCGGCGACAAGTTTAAGAGAACTGCTTATTTCAACATTTTTGCTAGAGATTCTTTTAGCCGATGAATCTTTTACTAATAATTAATAAGGTTCACCACTGTATTAACCCTTTTTTTTTTTTGAGAAAACAAACTTCAACATCAGTTTTGAGTCTTTGGACACAAACCTGCAATGGACCTAAGCAATGTAGACTTCCCAGATCGTGCAGGCCCCATTATAACAGTAAGTGTGCCTGGCAGAGCATATCCATTTGAACTTTTCACAACCTTATCTGAGTACTTCCCCTTTTCATTTAATGTAACAGTCAATTCCTTCCATACTATAGATGCCCCTGCAATCTTCCTTGCAGTAACAGATGTTGAAGCCTCAGGCAAGGATGGAGATGGTAGCGAACCACTGTTAATCTTTGACAAGGATGGAGAGGCTGTAGCAGTTGCAATATGGATTGAGTCACCAACTTCCTCTAGGTGTGCATCAATCTCTGTGTCATCCCAGTCTGGTGAATCCTCGAACGAGATAGGTTGCCTCAGAGTACCAGGTTTCCTCAGGTAGAAGAATGCACCTGCTGGTGGTCTGCCAATCGGACTACTTGCCGAAGACGAAGATGACCTATAGTTATCTGAATAAGACTGTATCTCTTCCATTTCCTTTTGTCCTTAACAGATTTTAAAATATCAATCCATCAGAAGATATCGCCATGCTCTGAAAGGTATTATTATATGGTTTTCGAACAAAGAACTTTCTTTGTGCATAATTCCACAACTTCATCATCCAACTAATTTCATGCATATATATTTCTTATAGTTCTCATCTCTAGCAAGGATTCTTGCCTGACCTGCACACAGTTCAGAATCTTCAGATAAAAATTAAGGAAGGTGAAAACCAACTAGCATTCATTAAAACCAATTCATCTTTGGAAAAATGCAAACAGTAATTCATTAAATTTCACTAATGTTAGTATCAACCTAGCGTAAACCACTCCATTTGTGTTGCAATCATGTGTACGCAGAATATACATATAAAAGATAGAACTTGAGCTCTTCGCATCCAATAGGTGATGTTGTCTAAGAAAAAACTAACAAATTTAGAAATACGTAACTTTAACGATAATAAGAGCAACGTTTTTACCATTTCCAATACCTCGACAACACTGACAAGAAAAACAACATACAGGTCGAAATACCATTACCTGAAGACCTGCTTGAAACTTGAGATTTTGAATCACAACCAAAGCTACATATTACAACAACCAAACTATACAACAGAAAGACCACCATCTTCTTTCAACCCTCGAGAAAAAAAACAATGGATTTTCTTCAAGAATACTCCAAGAAAGCAAACAACCCTCATTTGAGCTACCTACCACTCAAAACCCTTAAACCCTAGAAGAACCCAAAGGGCAAAACGGAAACAGAAAACACCGGCCCACCAAATTACCTCGACATCCCACCAACATCCGACCAACCACTACAACTATCGCTAGAGAAAGTTCCGGATCGCTGAGAGAAATAGACACACTCAAAGAACCACTCAAGAGGAAGCAACCGAAGCAGCAGAGCACACTACCTGACAAGATCCTCGATTGACAGGATCTGCGACGAGAACGAAGGCCGAACAGAGAATCAAGTGCCACGACCGCAATAAATGGCCACGCAAAGAGGGATCTCGGCAAAGAAACTCATCGGAACACCTCGATCCGAGCGAGAAGACACTTCTCAGGGGGAGATATAAAAAAAAATGACAGATATCTTTTTCTTATTTATTTATTTATTTCCCGCTTTTTCGGTGACTCTACGACGGGCGTCACACGGTCCTCCCGAACACTTTAATTAAAGAGGACCAGCGGATAAAAACAATGGAGTTTTGCGACTTCGAGGGAGTTCGGTGGCGTGGTAACCTGGTGATTTTAAAGTGGCTTTGGGTGCGGCACTTCTTTGGAGGGAATCATGTTTGTCTGGGGCCTTGTCTTTTTCTTACTGTAGCAAATTATATATATATATATATATATATATATATATATATATATATATATATATATATACCAAATGATGAGCTAACTAGCCTATCAACTTCGTTTGGTCTAAACTACTGATCAAATTTTAATCTTATCCACTTTTGATATGGGACTAATCAAGGGTATTATATTAGCTATCACAATCTCGCTTATAATTCACATGGTATTATTTATATTTTAGTAGACATGGAGTACTATTAGATCTATTTTAATGTTAGAAATTACATCATCAATAATTTTAGATGGAGTTAGTAACAGTAGTTTTATATAGGTCTAATTATATGACCCTATTAACATCGTATTTCTTTTAATTCTGAAAATTAAAATAAATAATATTATTTACTATTATAACATCATCAATTGAAATAAATAATATTCATTTTATTTTTAACGTTGAAATTATCTTTTTTTGATAAAATTATTGATAATAAAAGAGATATTGAAACTATATTTTTATTTATCATTTTCGCACTTAACTAATAATATTAGGATGAATATGATTATTTATTTTATTTTTAAAATTATATATATAGTTTTTTCTTAGAAAAGCCCAAAAAAATAGTTTTTTTCAGGAATTCACTAATATTATGATTACATAAATTATTAATAAAAAATCTTAAATATGTTCATGAAGGGGGGATATATTGATTTTTGATAAATACAATATATACCCCCCTTCATGAATATTTTTGAGGTTTTTTTATAGATAATTTATGTAATCATAATATTTAATGGGCCGTTATTACGTGGTGTATGGTTTCACTAACATCATCTATTTCATTAGAAAATATTCATATTTTATATATTTCTTAAAATTTACTCATCTTTTGTTTTTCTTAAATAATACCTTAATTTTAAAATACCCAAAATACTCCTAAAATTTTTTTTGTCAAATTATTCTCGCTCATGAACTATTACAGTACTATAATTTTAAGTTTATAGTTAATTTAGTTAAAATTAGAAGTTCATTTAAAAATTTACCATGTTTTCGAATTAGTTTATAGTATTTTTATTATGTTGATGAAAATATTATAACAAGTCAAAACACCATATAAGTGGGAAAAAAATTATAAGATAATTTTTTAAAAAAATAAAAAAAAAATTTAAGGAAGAATAAAAAGAAAAATACTGATAAAAATATTTAAAATATAAATATGTTCTAGAAAAATCACCTTAGCAAAATTGCACAAACTCATTTCAACAGTTGAATTTTTATTTTTTATTTTTAGGGGGTTTCTATAGGGGTTTTTTCTTAGAGTTACTGTTAAAAAAGATTATTTATAAAAAAAAATATATGATTATTTATAGAGCTTCTAAACCCTAATTGATGATAGGACGGGGTGTTGGGATCGGAACTAATTGGCACATCATCACGAGCACACATCAGTTGACTTAGAATTGGGATCCACACCGGACGCTGCTCGGCCTGTGGGTTGACAGCGGCGTCTGCCGCTGCACGCTTATTCCGCGGATCCTTCCAAATCACGGCAGCATACAAGGCGCCGGGAAACCTGCGCGAGATGTTAGCGACGTGGGGGCTGCT
The DNA here is from genome assembly GCF_036884655.1 of Musa acuminata AAA Group. Taxonomy (NCBI): domain Eukaryota; kingdom Viridiplantae; phylum Streptophyta; class Magnoliopsida; order Zingiberales; family Musaceae; genus Musa; species Musa acuminata. Next base: position 26,868,548 of record NC_088337.1, read on the forward strand.
CGCGAGGACAAGGCCAAATCAAGATTCCGAGATCAGTCGATTTGGACGGCTGCGATCTCTAGATCAATGGTTACGGGTTCGGTCACGTGTCGTTGGATCTATCCAACTCGGCTTTCATCAGATTCGAATAGGATTTACGGATAGATTGGGATCATTCAATCAGTTCTCTGTTCACAGGTAAATTACGGTGGCATGAAAACAATGATTCACACTCGTCTGCAAAGATTTCAAACATAAGAACACGAGACAAACATTGTGATAGAGAACACCTCAGGCACAACAAAGTTTCCCTTGCATTGTGATAAGAGAACACCTCAGTTTAATATATTGTCTAAAGCCAAGCAGAACCAATTAATGACAACAAGAGAACACCTCAGTTTAATAGTCTGTCTAAAGCCAAGCAGAACCAATTAATGACAACAAGAACAAGATTCTCTCTAAAACTAAGCTAATGGGTTTAAGATGCTGGTAAAAATAAAAATGAAGAGATCCCCAACCATGGTTTCAAACATCGAATCGATCCAAGATAAACTGGTGTCAGATGGTATGGATCAGTATTGTTGAGTACACTGATACCATACCGGTCCGCTAAATGTCTAAAACCGATATCAGGTCAAGATTTTAAAACCTTTATCTCGAGAATCTAAGGGGAAAAAAAAAAAGTTTTCCATGGTGAGAAAACACAACTAATTTCGAGCCAAAAACAAGTCCAGAAAACAACAAGTTTATGTTCTTATCACAACGTTTGCTAAATATCTTGAATGGTTCCAGCAAGATAGTTGGATATGCCAACCATTTACAGACTGGTAGTATGTACAGTGATACATAGATGATATATGGATTAATTGGTAGAGGAAGTGCAGAAACTCAATTGCCATTAAATAAATGCAATTGGCAGACCTCTCAAATAAGCAAGTCAAGATAAGCTTCTAAACCTTGGCTTTGGAGGCACTTCCTCAGCTTGCCTAGCGCCTGGCTCTCTAGCTGCCGAACCCTCTCTTTCGAAAGGCCATACATGGCACCAATCTCCGAGAGAGACTTCTGTTCGCTGCAACGGATCCCAAACCGGTACTGAATTATAACCCTCTCCCTCGGTTTCAATATATTTAGAAGATTGCGTACGTGCTGCCTCATCATCTGCTTGGCTATGACAAGATCAGGAATCTCAATCTTGGGGTCTGCTACTGTTTCCTGGTGGCATCAGAACCATTAGAAATTAAGTAAACATTAAATAAGAACAAGAAAAGAAACAAAATTTCTCCTGATATGATGTACAAAATCAAGCTTAGAGATCCATTCATCAAGAAAATCATATTGAAACTCGAAGTAGTGGCCAAAATCCTAAAAATTTAATCAGACCTTACCTCAGAATCAGATTGTGAATCTTCCATTCTATTAACGTCGATCCCTTAAAATTGAAAGATTGTTTTTGTTGTATTCCAGGAGTTATGGAGAATTCTTTTTGATAAGTTTTGAAGAGAGTATACATATAGGGAAGCATGCCAATATCTAAATCAAAATTATTTACACAAGACATGAACTAGAATTTGATAAAGTTGTCAGAAAGTAGCCAAAATAATGCATATCCTATCAGACATTGTTGCCCCAGAACCTGTTTATACCTTCTCCATTCCAATGGATATGTCCCAAGGAAAGAGTTCATTATTCTCAAAAGACATGGAGGAATAACTGCATTTTTTGTGGACGGGGTTGAGGAACACTTGTTTGGATAAGGTTTAAAAGGAGAGCATGTTTACATGGAACAAGTCTGAACATGGTGTCAACAGCATGTGCAATAAGATATAAACTAGCAATGAACGAAATTACGAGAAGCATTGGAGAAGCTGAGCTAGAAAATGCAACCTTCAATTAGAATGCTTAGTGAGCGTGGATTTCCAAACTAAGAAGACAAACCAAATACATGGAACAAGGCTTACCGGTGACACAATGAGCAAGAACGAAGACCTACATATTTACAGATGCATAATACATACATGTAAATCGTGGAGACATTGTAAACTTCTAATATTTACATATACATCTAAACATGCACACATAAATATCAAATTACACTCAGATGATTCCGTTTGTGAGATGTATGATACTGTGTTTATTAACCTACCTGAAAAGTGACATCCTGATCTAACCAAGGACGCCTTTGAATTGAAATTGGATATCTAGAGTTCAATAACAAAATTTCCAACTTCTGAACAGTGATGCCAACACGTTTTGCTATCTCTTCATTTGTTGGGAGAAGGCCTTCTTGAATGCACAATCTCCTTGCTTCTCTTATGCTTTTCAATCGTGCAAAAGCATTTTCCTGCAACAACCAAACATGATAAGAGAACGGCACAGCATTGATGAGATACCATTTTTCAGATGACACTATGCAAAATTGCAAATAATGCAATGGTTTAGCTTCAGCTATAACATCTCCACGCTTCAACATGAAAAGAATAGAGATAAGAATACTTTAGATCTAGTTATGTCAGCTGACAGCAATGTGCTTTATTGCATACGAGAGATTCATTTAGCATGGCAATTGGAAATAACAGTGTTAGAAGCAAGATAAAGCATCATAGTGGGAAGCAAAGATAAATGATTTAGATCATTGAACTTTCAGCTTGAACTAATGTCAAGGTTCCAAGTAAACTAAAAAATATGACGAGGAAGCCAAAACTCAACTGGTAACCGAATGGTTCGAGAGTTTTTAAATATGGCCTTCTTGATCGATTGCCTTATCCACCAATATGCATAAGTTGGAAATCTGCATCCAGCTCTTGGCTTGAACTTCTCTAAGCTCTTCATAAGGCCCCTGCTTCCCTCCTATAATAATACAAACTTTTTGACACAATGAAGAGTAGTAGGAATGTTCCGTGAAACAAAATGGAATGCACTTTAGATATACAACTGGGATATAGAATTATGTGATGGTAGAATGAAGCAGAAACCAGAATTAAGGTAGATTTTATAGAATTGTCTTTTAAATGAACTTCAGCAGGTGTAAAAATACAACATTGATCAAATACTATTCCCCTGGTGCCAGGTACCTATTTGTATCACATGAATTACATATGGAAGTTTTCAGTTAGTTATAGAATATTTTACCCAAAAAATTTGCAATATGAAACAACTTTCAAAGAAGGAACAAAGCAGTTATATAACATGCTACAGCCTACAAGCAACTCTCGGATGGGAGAAAGGACATCAATTTTAACAAATCATGAGAAAAACATGTATCAACCGTTAAATTGTGTTAAGCATGAACATGTAAACAATCCAAGTCAACCTGCAGCAAATCCTGAATATTAAGGCCCTTCCCTTCATATTGTCTCGCAACATGTACCACAAGACGAAAATTAGCATAAATCATCTTTTCTCGGTTGCGTCTCCCAGAAGAAAGGCAGGACTGTAAATCTTGGCAGCTCATTCCAACTGCTTGAGCCCACTCCGCCAATGTTGGTTCACGGTCAAATTGTGACTGAAGTCTTTCTTTAACTTTTTCCAATCTCATAAGATCCTGTTCATAGTAAAAAATCAAAAAACATATGGATATGATCAGTGACCCCCTTATGCCAACTAAGTATAAAGGAAGCTTGCAAACAAAGATAGACATAACACATGCCTCTATCTTAACAAATAAATCCTTTTCTTCTTTAACTGTCAACAGTTGTTTTGTCTCAGGACCCCACAAGAATAACCTGAGGGGGTCATTGGAGTCAAGCCTTTTATCTATCTTCTTGCTTTGATTGATGGTCATTGAACTGGCACCATGGTGTACAAAATTGTTTGGATTCTTGGAGACCTTACGTTTCTTGGATCGCCTCTCCAATAGCTTTCTTGATCTAACAGTTGTTTCTTCTTTAAAAAAAGTATCATCGTTTGATCCTTCATCAAAACTGATTAAGAGAACTCTTAGAAATTGAAAAACATTGATACATAAAACAATTCCAAGTGTCAAGAAATGAAGGTGAGCATCTGATCAATAAGAAACACACCCTAAAAAGTTTGATTTATCAACTTCAATTCCCAAAATATTTGATTGTTCCACCAAAGATGCTGCTATTTTTGAGGCAATCATAGCCTTTTTAGCAAGGGCAAGAACATCGGCTGGTGTGATGCAGTCTTTAGTATTTTCAACTTGCATAGCACTGCTGTCTCCACTTACACAGGTACTGGTTTCTTCTGGACCTACAGAGACTGGTAACGATTGCTTTTCCTCATCAAGAGGAGGGAATCTGGAAGAGATATCAGAAAGAAGTTCGAGAATAAAAAAAACAGTACTCAGAAAATTGTCAAATAAATGTTGCTCGACGAAAAAAAGTAAGCCAGATTATCTTACGGATACCATAAACTGGGCTGATAAGACAACTGGCATTCGAGATATCTCAAGTATTGGTTAAATTCATGCTTTTCTCTCTCTTCAGAACATGATCTGCCAGCCTCTGTTAACCACTTATCTGGTGTTGCCTTCGAAATTAAAAGATCAAATAATCATCAATAGAGAGGAAATTGATGTGAGCAACACATCAAATATAGTTTCTGCTTATAATTGACTAGAGTCATCCCTTCACAATACTCCACCAATAGAATGATAAAAGTACTCCAAAATACCATACATGACAAAATACTCCTTCCTTCAACCAGAAAAGGCATCGCATGCATGAGAGTAAAACTGAATGAAGCATGATAGTAAGTAAAATGAGAATTCCATGTGTATTGGCCATGGATTTAGATCCTAGTGTCAGACATGACCACTGTCTTAATTAAGGATATATGAGTTTAGGATATAGGACCAAATTAAACAATGTTTTCATTTAAAGATGAGATTTAAAATGATAATCTATATAAATCTTTTAATATTTTGTATTAAGAAAAAGAATTAACAATCTCTAATTTTTTTAAAGAAATATTTTATTTTTAAGAACATAAATTTACTTAAATATTATTTACTTAATTTTCATATATTTTAAGCTCTTTTCTATTTTTCCCTTTTCCTTTCTTTTTGTTCTCTTCTATTCTCCTCTATTTATTTATCAGTAAACCAATAGATTTGTTGAGATAAGTTTTAAGATAAACTAAGTCACCTCTCTCCACCATTCCCCTCCCCCTCCTCTCCCTTTCTTCCTTGCTCTTGGTGTGTGTGCATACATATTCATGGTTCAATTCAAATATAACATAGTACCCGGAAGCCTACCTGCACAGATTTTTCAACCTTATTGAGATGGTTAGTTTTGAGATCATCACATTGTTCCTTTGAAAGAACTGATGCGGTTATGTGATGCACCACTTGTGTGGCTGGTACATGGATCATCGGCTGACTTGCTTGATCAAGGAGCATTGGAACTGCAAAAACAATATCAGCAAAAGGAACATATTTCGAAGTTGCACAAAAATCAAAGGTTCAACCCTATAAGAAAACTGAATATAAATCAGAGCTATTAGAGATTCTAAGGTGGTTGAGTTCCCCTGATGCTTGGACTGGTGGTTAAGTTTGGCCTCTTATGCTGGCTGACAAACAAAGTCTCCATTTGGTACATAAATCATGTCACCAAGAGCACCAGAAATAATTTTGTCGTGCAAATACTAATCCCTTGGTGTTAGATTCCTTTCATTTGCTCTTTAGCCAACTCACTACACATACAGCATTATTTGTCCTTCTAGGGAAGCTTTAATGATACAGAAAAACAGAAGATTTGTGGTAGTTGCTGCCCGCTACAACTAATGACAGCTAAAATGCCATATGAAAAGAGACCAGGCCAAAAAGTAAGTTCCAATGGAAGTTCTCAATTTTTATGCCTTAACTAATAAAATGAACGCACAATTACAGGTCTTCTTGTGAGGACCAGACTCGTGTGTATATTCATGGCAGGTAAGTATAGAGTCCTGTGTCTACACCTGAACCCATCGGCGGCGACACCTATAGGATCCCAAAAGGTCCTAAGAGGAAAACAAGCAAACACCTTACAGGCACTTCAGTGCAACCGACATGATTTCACTACATACCACCGAAAACGACCAGAAAAATAAAGTCCCCCCAAAGGAGTGATATTTGTACCAATAAGAAGGGTTCCACTCACCGGAATTGGAGTAGGGAGTTCTGAGGTAATTTTTGGGAACCATGGGAATCGGGACAGGTGAGAGGAGACTTCGACAAGCTTTCATCGCGAGAACTGCTCGGGTGAGGCCGTCCGCACTGCTGCGGGCCTATCTCTTTTTATCGCTTGCTTGGAGGAGCAAGAGGCAACGAGAGAGGACACGCGAGCAGTGGAATAGGAGGATGAGAGGCGTGAAACGGAAGAGCGACGGAGGGAGGCGGCCCAAAAGAGCGGTATAGAACGGGACAAAACAACAAATCTACGAGATATTTGTTCCGAGTGAGGATGAGGTTCGTAGCGCCAGCAAGTGGGAAGGGAAGAAAGCCACCAGACTTCAATAAATAAATAAATATTTTTATATTTATATTTATTTATTTATAACCCTATAAAATCAAACAAATTAATTTTCATTAGCTAACATGAATGCAATGACATAAAAAATTTAATTGACATTAATATCACTTCATATAATATATAAATTTATTTTTTATAAATTAATATAACTTCACATTTATCACTATAAATTAGAATATTCAGACTTATTCAAACTCACTTATAGCGATTAATGAAAGAGAGGGAGGGAGGTTCATCGAGCACCTTGAGGGCTAAGAGTAACACCCACAGCATTAGTGAGCTTCTTGATGTCGGACCGGAGAGACGACCTCGAGCTCTGATCGAAGGCGATGTTTTATCCCTTAAATTCTAAAATTTAAATATTACATGTATATATATATATATATATTCTTCTTAATATATATTTTTATCAACTTTTTAATATCTGTCTAATCAACTCAAGCGAAGTACTTATTATCAAGAAAAAACATTATCGATTTTTTTTTCAGCCGTACGTGATAGTCCAAACCTATGTACATAGAAATATCCAATGTATTTTCAATATGGAAATATTATACTATCGAATTTAGTTCGAGATAAAAGTATTATACTCTTGATGTAAAAATAATACACTCTCGATGTGGAAATATTACGCTATCAAGATGAATTCAAGATAAAAGTATTATACTTCCTGTATGAAAGTATTATATTATTAATGTGTCACATGTTATCAAAGAAAAATATCATTACTGTTTTTGTCAGCTCGATGTGGTGGCTAAGACCCATATGTATAGAAATATTCCATATGCCTTCGACATGGAGATATTATACTCTCGAGTTGAGTTCGAGATAGAAATATTACGCTTTTAATGTGAAAAATATCATACTATCGTTATGAAAATATTACGCTATCAAAGTGAATTCGAGATAAAAGTATTGTACACCCGAGATAGAAGTATTACACTTCTCATGTGGAAATGTTATACTCTTAATGTGTCACCCGTGAAAAACTAAAGTCAGGTAGGGCTTTATGATCCGATCCCTTTAATACTTAAATTAGTAAACTGAGATTTTCAAACGTAGGTTAGAGTAATTGTTGGTAATGAGTTAACTTTCTCTTTATTTAAGATAAGTTTTTATAGTTTTGAAGAAAGAGAAGAAATTTATGATTATTTTCTTTTGTTACAAAGAAGGATAAGATGATTTATGATTATCATCCTTATCATAAAAAAATATTTCTCTTTATTATCATAATAAACGAGAAAAAATTTAGGTATTGCATGATGATCGTGTGTTAACTGTTAATAAATTTTTTATCAATACTAATAGTCATAATTATTTTATAAATCTAAAATGATAAAAAATCAAATAACTAAAGATATATTTTATTATTTTAATAATTATTTAACTCCCGTACTTTTCTAACTTTTTATATAAATATTAATTGAGTTCCAACACGGACATTAATTATTAGAAGGGTATATAAAAATCCCATATATATATATATATATATTGTGAATTGAACGTTTTTTAAGATACCTTTCTAATCGAATTTTTTTACTGAAAAGGAATCAATTAAAAACTACATAAAATATGGAAATAAACGCGATGCATCTAATTCAAATAAGAGAATTCGAGTGCCTTCCTTCGTCGTCTACACGGACATGTCGTCAACCATGCTGTCTCCCACGACTTATATGGTGGCATCATCTTCTAATGCCAAACATTGTGATCAACATACATTTGGTATTTAATCTCTTCTTTCGATTGTAATTTGCTCAGCTCCACTAATCCAAATGAAAAAAGGCAAAATGATAAGCCTTTATTGGGGCGGGAAACAAAAACAGAGAGAGCGAGAGGGGAGGCGTTGCCTACGATTGGCGATTCAGTCCCAGTCTTCGTCGCGGAGCATGTCATCCTCTTCCTCTCTGGGTGGCCTCACCACCAACACCACCGTCCCCAACGCCTCCTTCACTCCCTTTCCCATCAGCTTCCCCCCTCTCTCCACCCCCAAACCCTTCCCCCTCCTCTCCTCCTCGCCGCCCACCAAGTAGTATCCGTCCTCAGCTCCCACTTCCCGTCTCCGCCGGTCCGCCACCACCAGCACCGCCTCCTCCCAACCCCTGCTTCCCCTCCACGGCAGCACCCTCCCGTCCACGAACTCCACCGCCACCCCATTCCCCGCCGCCACCACCGGCCCCCACCCTGGCAGCACCACCCACCTCGCCCACCCCCGCTCCGCCGCCATCACCCCCAGCTCTCCCTCCGCCCTGCACCGCCCCGGCGCCGCTGCTATCCCCTCCTCCCCCTCCTCCGCCCGGCACACCGGTAGCAGCACCACTGTCGACGCCTCAGCTACCTCCCCGTACCTCAGTCGAACCACCGGCACCGTCACCCTCAGCTCCTCCGCCTCTTCGCCGGCCGCCACGGCTCCTCCTTCGCCTTGGCGGGACGCCCGCTCGATCTCCTCCTCGATCCGCTTCCTCGCCTCGTCCGTCTCCGCCGCCTCCACCGCCCGATCGAGCGACGCCATCCGCTCGGCAGGGGACATCGTCTCCCGGCTGAGGCGGAAGTGGGTGTAGGCGAGGCAGTCACCCGGGGAGGCGGCAGAGAAGCGGTCCCAGCCAACGTCCCCCCTGCGGCGGGGGAAGTCCTTCATGGCCCGCGCCAGCTCCTGGGCCGCCTTTGGATCGAGGCGGTGCTCGATGACGCGGTAGGCGGCGGCGGCGCGCTGGGCGGCGTTGAGGAGGCGGAGCTCGTAGAGGAGGTCGGCGCCACCGCCAGCGTCGAAGAACGCGAGCAACTCGGGGTCGAAGGAGGATGAGACGAGGGAGTCGCGGACCTGCACGGCGACGATGAGGCGGTTCTGGTCGACGCCGGAGATGCCGGTGACCTCCTCGATGGAGGGCGGGGTGAAGCCGTCGTGGCCGAGGCTGGAGATGAGCGGGGCGTACTCGTGCCACAATCCGAGGCGATCGCGGAGGATCTCGAGCCGCTCGGCGGTGCCCAGGGAGCGGTACTTGGCCGGCAGCGGGGAGGGCGGGGGGCGAAAGGGCTGGTACACCTGCTCGCCTGGCGGCGGAGGGTACGGCGGCGGGGTGGGCAGCATGGAGGCGTAGACCCGGCCGCACCGGCGGGGAGACGCCGGCTTCGGAAGAGAGAGGCGGCGGCGGAGGATCAAACTGGGACGGGAGGTGGCGACGAGGAGGGGTACATGCTTGGCCTTGAGAGTGGTCGCCACTGAGAGCAGTGCCATGGACAGGCGACGGGGGAAGCGAGGAGGTGAAGGGAGAGGGAAGAGGGAGCGAGTGGTGTTGGCGAGGGAGAAGGGGGCTTATCTGCTGTTCGTTTTGTGTGATGGGCTCTGCAGAGGACAATTTTAGGCCGTCGATTTAGCCCCCGCCCAACATTTGAACGGTCGTGATTTCCATTGGACGCCCCAGTAAAGCAACGTCGCTCTCTTTCAACCTCATGACTCACCGAAATGGAGACATGGAGGCAATGGTAACTCCAAGCAGAACCCCCTTCCCACCCTTTCTCTCTTCCCAACTCAAACCCATCCCAAAACCTACTCTTCATCTCCACTCTCCAATCCCATCTCCACCACCAAAAGATGCCACCGCCACCGCCACCGCCACCGCCACCGCCACCGCCTTCACCTTGCAACAGACTAAAGAGATCCATGCCCACATTATCCGAACACAATTCCGACCAACGAATATCCTGCCTGCTCAATCCAGTCCTCAAGCCCAGCTTAATTTTCTCATCACTTCTTACATCAAGAACAACACACCGTCCGCCGCACTGAATCTCTACGCCCACATGCGGGAGACTGCGGCCAGCCCCGATAACTTCACCGTCCCCTCAGTTCTCAAGGCCTGCGCGCAGCTCTCGAGTCTCCGACAAGGAATGGAAATCCATGGGTTTGTCATAAAGGCCGGATTCCATTGGGATGTCTTCGTACATAATTCCTTGATGCAGATGTACTCGGAATGTGGATCCTTGGGGTTTGCTACGAAGTTGTTCGATGAAATGCCTGATAGAGATGTGGTCTCGTGGAGCACTATGATAAGGAGCTATGCATGGTGTAAGTTGTTTGACGAAGCCATTGAACTCGTCAGAGAGATGCTCCTGTCAGGCATAAGGCCTAGTGAAGTAGCAATAATTAACATGCTTAATCTCTTTGCCGATGTTGGAGAGTTTACAAAGGGCCGACCTGTGCATACTTATTTGATAAAAAACAGTGCTAGGGAATCACCTAGTGTTAATGCTACCACTGCCCTGATTGATATGTACGTCAAGTGTGGAAGTATTTCTGCAGCAAGAAGAGTCTTTGACAGGATGGAGGAAAAGAGCACTGCATCATGGGCTGCCATGATAGCTGGTTTCATTCGTAGCAGAGATATGGGAACTGCGATGGAGCTGCTTATCGAGATGCGGCATAATCATGTATTCCCCAATGAGATCACGATGCTGAGCTTGGTGATTGAGTGTGGATCGATTGGCAATTTAGAATTGGGCAAATGGCTTCATGCCTACATACTTCGAAATGGATTCAAGATGTCGGTAGCTTTGGGCACTGCCTTGGTCGATATGTACTGCAAGTGCCGTGATTTGTGGAGTGCAAGAGAAATGTTTGATCTCATGGATGGGAAGGACATTGCAGTGTGGACTGCCATGATTGCAGGATATGCGCACACCAATTGCATCAAAGAAGCCTTTGATCTCTTCACCCAGATGAAAGATGCAAATATAAAGCCAAATGAAATAACCATGGTGAACCTCCTCTCTTTATGTTCCGAGGCTGGGGCTCTCGACCGAGGAAGGTGGATTCATGCTTGTATTGACAAGCAAGGAATAGAGATGAATGTTGTGCTCACCACTTCATTGGTAGACATGTATGCCAAATGCGGGGATATCAATGCAGCATATGCAGTATTCACTCAAACTACTGATAGAGATGTGTGCATGTGGAATGCAATGATTAACGGACTCGCCATGAATGGGTATGGAGAGGAAACTATCAGTCTTTTTATGGAGATGGAGAAGGTGGGTGTTAGACCAAACAATGTCACTTTCATTGGAGTATTGCGTGCATGTAGCCACTCAGGACTAGTAGAAGAGGGAAAGCAGTTCTTTAGTTGCATGGAACATGATTATGGATTGGTTCCAAAAGTCGAACATTATGGATGCATGGTTGATCTTCTCGGTCGAGCTGGACACCTCGATGAGGCACATGAATTGATACGCAGAATGCCTAATGAACCAAATGTGATAATATGGGGGGCACTTCTTGCTGCATGTAAAGTTCATAAGAATCCGAAATTGGGGGAACTGGCAGCAAAGGAGCTTCTCAAGCTTGAACCCCATAGTAGTGGCTACAATATACTTCTCTCAAACATCTATGCAATTGATCGGAGATGGAGCGAGGTTGCAGAAGTAAGGAAATCGATGAAGCATACGGGAATTAAGAAGATGCCTGGGATGACCGCGATTGAGGTAAATGGAGTGGTTCATGAGTTTGTGATGGGTGATGCTTCACACCCACAGAGCAAGAAGATCCAAGCAATGCTCTCAGAAATGCAGGAGAAGCTCAAACGGGCAGGACATGTTGCTGATACTTCAGGCGTATATCTTAACATAGACGAGGAAGAGAAGGAAACAGTGCTCAACTATCATAGTGAGAAATTAGCCATGGCATTTGGTCTTATCAGTACCCCACCACGGACACCAATTCGAATTGTGAAAAACCTTAGGGTTTGTGATGACTGTCATGCTGCTACTAAGCTTCTCACTCAGATATATGGCAGGGTGATTATTGTACGTGATCGAAACCGCTTCCACCGGTTCTGTGAAGGATCATGTTCTTGCCAAGACTATTGGTAGGTGGTAGTGATATTATTTAGAGAAATTCATCAATGTCAAGAAGCAATTTTTTATCTACTGATTAATACTATAATTGACTTTTGTCTAGAATTGCATGCGCTTAAATTAAGTCCACTATATTTCACATTAGTTTTAGTATAGTCTGTACATTTTTGACTGACAATATATTTCAAAATAAATAATTGTTTAGTATGTTCTGGTCAGCCCAATGTGATTTGGACTTGTATGCGTAGGATTATTTAAGGTGAAAATATCGAACTTCTGAGATCTTATTTACACAAAAATCGAGGTTGGAAGAGATTTCTTGATTCGATCCCTTTGATGTTCAAGTTAATAACCCGATGTATATGAGTGATGATACGAGCGGTAAAAAAGATGATCATCCATTTTTTTATCGAAGATAAACTTTTATATATGATCGGATTAGAATATTCTTTGAAATAATTTTAGAGGAGGTAGTCTCTAATTGTCTCCAACAATCTCTCCTTAACCTCTGGTCCTCGTAGGTGATAAGTGAAGGACAATTCATAATTACCTTCGTGGATCCTTGGATGTGCTATCGCCAATTATATTAATATGTCTTAAGCTTTTAATTGGATGTGCTTGTCTGATCTAGTCAACCTAAGGGCGCTGAGGCATCTATTTACACATTAATGAATCATGCTAGGGATTGAGAAACACATACCATAAATCATAGCACATCTTTTCCTCTTGCTCCTCAGTGATACGCTGCTAGGAAGTAGCACCTGAAGGCATTGAATAGTTCGAGAATGTGTTTGATGATTAGTCATCAAAAATACCATTGCATATTTAATACTGTACGTTGTCATAGCTGCTGTATCAATCAAAGAAGCAAGATCAGTAACACAACATGGTACACACCCGAAACCAACCGGCTCAAATCTGATGCCGACCAATGGGTATGGGCTCAACGGATGATTAGATGGTCGCATCCTAATCGACCTGACCAACCCGAACCGGCACGGTTCGCGCTCAACTTGGGCGTGTCTCTTGTCGTGTTCCCGTGCCGATAACACATACTGATCGACTCGGACCCGCTCGTTGCTTGAATGGATTGCATGGGATCTAGTTCGGATCACATACTGGCAGCATAATTAACCTGTCTGAGGGTGCCACGTTGCAGTCGGCGTGTGACCATGTTCTGGACGCGCTTCCCGCGTGGAAAAGCTCCGTTCTTTCCAGTTGCCGCCTCATCAGTGCGGTTCTCCTCACCGACACCGGCATTTAAGCACCGGGAAGAAACCTAACCCTAGATCTCTCGTCGACGGCGATCCGAGCATCCAATTAGTGGATCGAAGGTTTTTTTTTTTCCGTTTAATCCATTTGATCCTTGGATTCATTCTTTTTGTTCGTTTTTTCTCGGTTGTGTTCTGCTGTACCATTTGGCATGAGATTGGATTCTGCGATCCGGCTCTTTCATCGGTTTCTGGTAAATTGGATTTTTATTCCGATGGAACTTTCATCGCGAATTAAGGCGATCCAGTGGTTGATTCTGTTATTTCGCAAGTTGAGGTTTCTTTATAGATCTCCAATTTTTTAGGGCTTTCTTCGGTTTTGGAATAACGGCCTTGTAGAGCGATCCGAAGTCCCTTGGATGTGTGTTATCGATTTGATCTGCCAAACGGTTCCAAAATGAAATGATATTTGCAGCTACTGATTATATCGCCTTGCTATTGTGATTTATTTTTTTACCCAGGTGCTGAACAAGCCACAACTTTTGATTCCGGAATTGTGGGAGAAGAGGAAGATAGGGAAAAGATACTTATTTGAAGAGAGCAGGGAAAAAAAAAAAAGCTGCTCCATTAACCAAAATTATGAACTTGAGAAGGTAGAACTCTTTTTTCTTTTTACCCTTTTTTGTCTATCTACAAGGATATGATTAAAAGAATAGCCTTTGTGTCATTCTTTTTTGCATCAGTGATTTTGTTTATTTTCTGAAATGACTGGCAGGGACTAACCTTATATCACTGAGTAATATTTCAATTTTATTAGCCTTTTCCTTTCAATTTTTTTATAGAACTTTTTTTTTAGTTCTTCGCCATAATAGTAGGCTAAGTCTGGGATTCAAGGGGTCACATCTGCGTTCTAATAATTAACCAAAAAATTATAAGTTTTTTATTGAAAGGACTGTAACTGCATTCTATTAAATTTATAGGTATGAATTTTGTTTATACCTGTGCAGAGCAGTCTGACATCTGCGCTATACTTTTTGAAGTGAGATACATGTTTAAACTCATACAAGGTATTGTGTGTCGTGTTGTTTGTAGGCATGGCACGATATCCTGGGTTAAGTATGTCATATCATCTTTAAATGATGGACTAATAGCAAACTGAGATTAAATATGTAGTGTACTGCTTCGGGGAAAGAAACCTTAAAATTCAGTAAGAGAGATGTCGAAGAATAATGTTTGGGTTAAATTGGATAGGATCTGCAGGGCAGCAGAAGAGTTTGGCTGCTATTAGCCAAAAAGGTGCTGGTCTCTGTTTTAGGGGGATTTTAAGTAGCACAAATGATATTAAAACATGACAAGCACAACTATATGAATAATCTAGAAATTAGATTCATATCAGCAAATACTATCAGCATATTGAATTTTAGCTGTAAAGGATTTCATCTCGTGATAGATTTAAATGGACCATCTATTAAGAATGCTTAATTCAGGCCATGTGTACTATTTCTCAGATCTGATTTGTCCAGATTGCTCACTTTGTTAGTGATGATCTAAACGGGACCTAGATATTGCATGCGAAGGCTCATATTGAATATGCCATTTGATATAGGCAGACTAACCTGTGCTTGGCATAGCTTTGTACTGCATCATGCGATCTTTAGCACACTTGTACTTTATTTTTTTTTTTATTATGTGTTCTAGCATCAAAAGATATCCTAAGAAATTTCTTGAGATTTACATCCTTAAGATGGACAGTCTATATATCCTGTCTTTTTTCCTTAAATCTTTTGATTTCAGAATATTGTGCAAGGTTGGATATGCTATCACTGTACATCTTGTATGTGGAATTCTTCTCAAATTCAATATGATATAGCATAATTTGACTCTTTATTTAAGATGTCTTACTTTATAAGCTGCATGTTATTTGATTCTTTTTCTGGAACCTTTGGTGAGTTGTTCTTCGACTTGACTTTTGCACTTTCTTGTCTTGTGTTTGATTCGACTATTTGCAGAGATTATAGAAACAGAGCTTCTCTTTTTGATAGCATTGAGGAGGGTGGCATTCTAGCACCATCTTATTCCTCTCATGAAATTGATGAGTATGGCAACGACAGAGCTGTCGATGGGCTACAAGATAGAGTGAATATTTTAAAAAGAGTAAGTCATATGCAAAATATGATCTCATTGCTTTTACACTATTTGAATAACATTATATTTCCTAAAATCGTAGTTGGACTTGTCTTGATGGAGCTCTTGGTCCTTTTCCTAACCATAAGTATATTTTACAAAAGTTGCATTTATATCAGGATAAGTGTTTTCCTTTACAAGTTCTCTGTCCAAAATAGTAAGCGGTTATGTTGTCTAGAGTTATTTACTTTGCTCTTTTAATGCATGTTAATATAATCAGAGCTTTTAGCTCCACCAAAGGATGTTCTTGATATTACCCAGTTGACAAGCTTGATATATGTGGTGTCTCTTTGGTCAATATGCAAATACTCTACTTCATGATTAGAAGATACTACTACATGGAGAAGTTCATGCCTCATCTAAATTGCAATTTAACACGAAACAAATTGTGATTTTCCTATGGCATAAGCTGGCTTGATAATCCAAATGATGATTTGATCTATTTGTTCTTGGTTAACCATCTTAATTGTGTGATCAATGTTTCACTAAACCCTTATTCTCCTTTTCTGATCTTTTAAAATGGCAAGTACTTTTCTTGCTTTTGTCAACTCTCCACACACCCCTTTCTCTATCCTCTGTTCTTATTGTTGGTGCTTCTTCCTACTTTTTGCACTTCCATCCTCAATCAGCTCTTTGACAAGAGTGAGGATCATATGCTTTTTCAGCTTATATCCCCAGAGAATAAGGGTGTAGGGGGACAGCTGCTATTGGTACTGCAGGAAACAAAAAGCATGGGTACTTTTGTTGTTTAAATTTTAATGATTTGATGATAGACAAGTTTGTGGTATCCCCAGGATATTCCAAAAAACTAACAAGGAAAAGTGTGTGTTGCACGACAAATATCTTAAAACAGTAGTTTTTATTTGTATATATTTCTGAATCTTTTTTGTTGCCATGATCACCTTAGTCATTCTTCCTTTTCATACGTTGTAGTTTATGCCTATAATGTTTCGGGGTGCAACTAGTCTTTAATTTTTCAGATATCTAGGCTTTATCTTTTTTTTTTTTTAAATTTAAGTCCCATCGGTTCATATTTTAGTTCCTCTAAGATGTGATTATTTGACTTCTATTATGATCGTTTTGGTGTGAAGTTGACAGGGGAAATACATGAAGAAGTTGAGATTCATAATCGTGCATTGGACCGAATGGTACGTGAAGAACACATTCAATCCTTATCTTTTTCTCATTCACACTCGTTTTTGCAAAATACATGATCAAGTTCTTCTGCTGATGGCTTGGCTTTAGGGTCATGACATGGATGCTTCAAGGGGAGTCCTTTCTGGAACGGTTGATCGTTTCAAGATGGTAAGTGTGCTTTTTTCTTTTTGTTACTGGGATTCTTCCCGCTTCTTTTGCTGACCACAATTTGAGTTTTGATATTAGGTTTTTTTTGAGAGAAAGTCAAGTCGCAGAATGGCTACCTTTGTGGCATCTTTCCTGGTGCTCTTCCTACTCATCTATTACCTCACCAAGTAGAAATCTTCATGACATCTGCAATGACCACACCTTGACAGTACTCGAGCCGTCTGTTGCTTCTTCTAAAGTGGATTAGTGTGACAGTAGCTCATGCGTACAACATCCTTTGTGAAATGCATGACATCTGAACATTATGGTGCCGAGCTGTTCCTTCTCTTGTACTTCATCTAATCATATGAAAACTAGACGTATATTTATTCTTCTACACCGCAAAGACATTATACCTAAGTGGTTCAGCAACTGTTGAATTCTCGATTGCCACTGCAGTGACTTGTGATTGCAGGTTGAATTATTTATTGCCCCAAATAGTTGAGATATGATGGGTTAACATCTTTAATTGGATTTCTATTTTTAAAAAATAAAATAAAATAAAATTTTAATGTAGAGGATTCGAATATGAGACTTTAGGATGTCTAGATTCTACTGCAACAACACATTGGAGGCTCTTCATTTTAATTGGTGTCAATATTAATGATATAAATTCTTGTTGTATATTTTTAAATTAAATAAAGTCAATATGAAATACAAAATAAAAAAAAAGGTGAGATGGAGACGCTCCACAAAAATTTAAGAATTTTCTTTAGGAATTCGTTCATATTTATTCTTATATTATGACCAATTAGAGAGCGATGAAACGCACCAAATCTTTTCACAACATGATAAACAAAAAAAAAAAAAGAGTTTTTTGCCCACGCAATCTCAACCTTATCCACACAGTGAGATAATCCCAAAGAAACTCTTTTGTTGACACCCTACAAAGGTACAACTCAGATACCTGATTGATTCGATCCGTCATTCATCTCTGCGTCTTATGCGATGGGGTGTCTTTGTGGGTCGCTTTGATTGGTGTTCGAAGCAAATGCTCTATACGTCATCGGCAGGGATGACCGGGTGCAGCCGGTTTTCGGACGGACACCACCTGCTGAACCATTCCTGTATTTTTCTCGCCAGGTTTCTCTCCTCCCTCTCCCTCTCTCTCTCCCTCCCTCCCTCCCTCCCTCCGGTCTCTTCGCCTCTCTTCGGCCCTCCTCCTCCTCCTCCTCCTCCCATAGCCCAAAGATTTGAGGTAAACAATGTTGTCTTTTTTGGTGCCTTGGACAAATTTCTTGTTGTGTTTTTTTGCCTTTCTTAGAGTATGAGATTTCTTCGGATTGTTTGGAGCTTCAGCTTTGGTACAAGGGCGCCAATTTGTTGCTTGGATCCGATTAGTTGCTCTCTGGTCCAAATTTGGTTCTATTGGGATGAATCAGATGATTGAATTCTCCATGGTTTACATCCTTCTGGTGGATTTCAATCATCGAGACAATGTGTTTTCTGTGGAAGTTGTAGTTGGAATTAGGGTTTTCTATCAATTTTCTGTAGTTGAAATTTCTGTTGGAATGGCTCGATATATGATACAGTAATTAATCGTTTTGTGGAGCATCAAGCGTTTCATAAATCATGGTATGTTAATTTCAAGAAAATTGATTGGATTGAATCCATAGTCGTAAAAAATTCCTACATCTTCGACCCTAGGCGGTAGTCCCGATGACAAATTTTGCAGCTCACTTTGTCATATTTTTGTTGGTGAGCAATGATGTGTTGTGATAGTTTCATACTATAAATGGAGAATCAACGGTTCAGCATATCTGTGATTGTAAGATGTTTATGAGTACTTGAAAGCATATTACAGAAAAGCTTTTGGACATGAAAATTAGTCTTAAATAAATCCATTTAAATTGAAAATACTGCATATATTTATACATTATACATCAGCATGTGTATTTCTCTATATTATGAATGTATGTATTCGTGCATGCAAATATATATTATTGTCTATATGTGCATTTGGTGATCTGTTCAAGGATTGCCCAAATTCCCAGGTGATCACTTGTGACAGCACTGATTGATCTTTGATAGAACAGGCAAAGAAACTGGATAGAATATGGAGTAAAAAATTTCTGCACTTCCAATTTGGTTTTCTTCTTCTTGGTTGTTGCTTGTCTAACATGTATTCGTTACCTACAAATTTGGATTGGGAGTATTCAACTATTCTATATATTTGTCCACTTGATTTATTCTTGCAGTAAGATATATTGTTATTATTTATTTATGGCTTTCTGCATAACTACAATAAACTATTTGTTCTTGGTTGTTATTGAAATTTCATTAGTTGTCTTTATTGAAATTTCATTAGTTGTCACACTGAGAAAGGAAACTTATCTATTTACACGTGATTGAAATGCATTTGTTGGAGTTGGTGAAGGGTTAATGCTTGAGTCTTTTGTTTTCATTGTATATAGATATTAAATTCTATCAAGATTGTCCTTAGCTTCTTCTGTTGATTCGAAAGAAGATGCAATTTGGTTGCCCTTTATTCTTTCCACTTTCTTCCGGGTGTTCTCTATTTTAACCAGTTTTTTAACATTTCATTCTTCAAAATTTCTGATTTAGGAGTAATGAGTTTGTCAAACTACAGATTTCTTCATGGTGCATAACCATAGCCATTGATATGGGGCTCAATGACTAAAGTTTTCTACTTTAGCAATCTAGGACCTGATTGATCTGGACCTTGCTAGAAGTGCACTATCTTGTTTTCTGCTTGTTGTTGTTCATGTGCTTAAGTTCATCCGTATATGATTTATTGTTTTCATTTGAATAACTTAATCTCATCAAACTTATAGTGAATTTTAGGTTTTGACATGGCGGACAATGAAAAAGGTCAAGAGGAAACTTCATCTCGTGGAGCTGACTGGGAAGTTGTGTCCCTCACGGCATCTGCCTATGCTGCTGCACCTGGACCTAGCGAGTTTGACCCTACCGATGAAAGTAAAGAGAAGGAGAGCATAACTAATCATGATACTTCTGCTGCACTATTCATGTCTGGTCACTTTATATTTCCACCCAGTGAACATGAGAATCTTCCAATAGAACCCGCCATAAGTGAAATCCATAGTGAACCGGACGGACATGATGTAAGCTCTGAAGTTTTTTATGATGATAATTTACTTGATAATTTGGGTAAACAGAAGTTGCAGACTGAATCTGATGATGACTTGCATGGAATTGAGTTTTTCGACAAAGAAAATATTGGATTTCAAGAGGGCATAGGATTCCAAGGGCTAAATTCTGTTGGAAAGGGGCAGGGTAAGTTTGCTGATTCTCAGTCTGTTGCTTTTCAATCTGGAGCACATGAAAGTGGCACCAAGTTTGAGACTGAAGGAACTTCGAATACGAATACTGGTACTTCTCAAGAGCATGCAAGACCAAATGAAGACAAGTCTGATGGATCTGATCTTCCAAGTCAGTCTTGGTGGAAAAGGCATGCTGCATCCATGTACGACCGTGCGAAGGAGGCCAATACATTTTGGTCTGTCGTAGTTGCTGCTGCTTTTGTAGGACTTGTAATTCTGGGGCAGCAATGGCAGCGAGACAAATTGCAGCTTCATAAAACTAAATGGAGGTTTAGCATCAACGATGAGGTATGCTTGTTGCCATTGTGCAAAAAAAAAAAAGCAAACATCATGACCTTGCAGTTCTATCACAGAGTTCTCTCAGTTCTCTCTTTTTGAGATTTGTTATTTGACAAAAAGATTTTTAACTTTGATGATGGATTACCCTTTGGTGATGAAGTTACTTTGATTCCTTTACTGCTTATGCATACTAATAAAAGTTACTTAAAAAATCCTCGTCATCATCAATAAGGTCCTTTCTATGCGAACCATTTTTTATTGTTAAATCAAATTGAATATCACATCTAATTTTGATCATTGTTTTTTGCAGTTATGTCTCAGTTTATTTCATTTTTTCTAATTAAAATAGATGAACACTACATCCTGTTATGATGACTGCTTATATTTGCATATCTTGATTTGCACGTGATTGTTCTTCATCTTTCAAGATTTGATCATTAGTCACAGGACACGTTCTCGTTGAGTGGAATTCTATTTGGTTGCACGTACCACATAAAATTTGACAAATATACAAGATCTTTCATGGATTATGGATAGCTTTTGTTGCATTTGTTCTCACCACGTTGATGGTATCCTTGGATGACAGTAAGTAGTTCACAGTTTTTCCTGGTGTTGGTCTGTTTGGTTTCGTACTTGCTTTCAGCAAAGTTGCAGATTTTACATCTATTTTTCCATTAAAATGAAAAGTCCATGTTATTATCAATTAGCTCGGTAGAACTAAAGAATCCATATTGTTTAATGTATTATGTCCTGAATTTTGACAGTGGGGAAAAAAGCACATGGTGGTGCTTATCTTTTTTTCTTTTTTTATTCTGAGTATAGAAAAAGGATTCTTAAATTAGGGATATAGATTCATGGTTAAAAGATTTTCATGTTAAACTGAGAAGATTTTCTCGATACAATTAGCAGCATGTAAGTGATTTTAGAACAGCATAAATAATATATCAATGATGAACTCCAGAAGCTCTGAAAGTATCAGTCAGTTGATTCTGTAGGATTTTCTTTTTAATATTAAGTTGACAGTTGGTTACCCATCATGATTGGTTGTTCCTGCCCTCGAGGAGTTTAAGGGCTCCTAGGTTATTATCATGAAGGCCTGCCTTGAAAAGTTACATGTGATCTGGGAAATTGATTGATATTGTGAGGCTTGAACATTCAAATTTTTTTTGTCTAATCCTTTTACAGAATCACTTTTATAATAAGATGCTTTTATTGTCCAAAAAAAAGTAATCTGGATATATTGTAAGTATTGTGGTTTGCATATACCTATAATTTATGCTGTGCATCCTTGTTTTGTTTGTTATAGCTTTCACTTATGCTAATGCACAGATCTAGTGCTGAGTGGCCACACATTCATCTTTTCTTAGATAATATTGACGATTTGAGAATGCTGCCTTCTCTCTTATTATCACTTTACGTATTCATCCTTTCTCAGTGAGCAAATTTCACGGGATCACTGGTATTGTACTGCATGTGTTCTGCATCCACTTCCAGCATGAGATGTGGTGTTTGTGGTACTAGTAATGGAGGCGATCTCATTTTGGTGGGAATGTTTCCTCTTTATCTTAGAACATTAAATCTTGATGCATAATTGATGCCTCATTTGATTCAAGTAAGCTGCATATGTTATTTTCGACATCCGATGCAGTTTATGGTGATGCTTCAGTAATAAGGCAGCTGTGGTTCTGGTGTTAGCATGATGGACCTGACAATATCCATTCTTAATATTTTTTATAACCATCACATGGATTTTTTTTTTTTTTTCAATTATTGCCTGTCCAAATAAAAAATGAACTTTTGAGTAGGCCACTCTGATCATATTTCAGGTGTACTACTTTGGTCGTATTATTTGCAAAGTAGTACCTATATACAAGGCCATTTTTATTTGAAAATTAGTATCTGACTGAGCTTGATGTCTACTAGCAAACAAGGCTGAGATATGGAGGTCACGACACCCTGGTGTTGGTGCTGTGGCAGGCAAATTGTATTCATATTATTGGAGATCTATGAGGAGAAGTTTGATGTAATATAGGTATCACTGGTTCTGGTATATTTAGTATTGGCAAGCGGGATGACGAATTAATATTCGTGCATAAGCTACTAATTTTCCGTTGTGGTTTATCTTACTGCTCCCAATTAATATTGGTTGTGGTCAGCTGTTCTCCTCATGGTACACTGCACTTCAACTTGGCTTTTGTTTCACGGGCTAACAACTCTTAGCTACTTTTGACAGAGGATGATCAGGATGCTGGGACCTGTCGGCCGGTTCAAACATGTTCTGGTTGGTAGCCACCACCCTAGCAAGCTGGCGCATGGAGTTGGTGCCGCCTCCAGCATTTGAATTGATGACGACGCCTGGTTGTGTTTCCAGCCAGCATCTTGCACCCACTTTCCAGGAAGTTCCAAGTTGACGGTATTACCTTATTCTGGTTATTTTTCTTTTTGATTGAATGGATTTGTTTAATATGCTGTGTATTTACGGTGTATGTGGTTCTAAATTCTATACTTTATTCGGTTCATATTCGTGAGCCCAATTTCACTCTAAATTTGTACTCTCTTGTTGTTAAAATTTTCTGTTATATTTTTTTATTAGATTAAAGATTTAAGCTAATTACATGTTATCTTTTATAATTAGTTATCATCAGCGTTTCGATTCTTGTATTTTCAAAAGTCATATTGGGATATTTAATTTTATTTTTTCTTACGTCGTCGATTCCGTTGACGAAAATATCGTAGGGTTTATCATTGAATATGTGTTAATTATGTCTCATTTTGATTTACCACTGTATGATATTTTTATCAACAGAGTTAATGACATTAGGAGAAACAATGTTAAATGTTTTATTTTCTGCTATTATCTTACTGTAAACCCCTTCAATAGCTTACTGTATTCAATATATTTACGTATGTTTTCAAACTAAGTTTCCAAAATCGATTTTACGTCGGAAACGATTTTTATCGTACGAGAGATTTGACGAAGTTGACGTTTTTATCTGCTGCACTAATTTACCCCCTCCTCTCCTCCTCTTAGTTTAGTGCTCTTGATTCTAACATATTGAAGGTAAAATATTGATGTTATCAATAGTTCAACATATGAATCTTAATATAATTTTTGAAAAATATAAAGATTGAGATATTAAGGATAATTAATTAGTAATTAATTTTAAAGATTTTGATATTTGAAAGGTCAACTTGTATTTGTTTTGGACTTTTGAAGTTTTGAGTGAACTCATCCAATTGGAGAACAATTAATTTAGTCAGAAGTGCACATGCAACAATCATATCACTACATGTCCAGATTAAAATAGTAGAATATTGATTATTGATTGATCTTTTCAAAGCTGGAGGAACCTTCCCACCATCGAGTGTCTACTGAAGTCGGACCCACAACTCTGACGGCACATAATTAAAAGAAAAGTGTTCTTTAGGATATTTCACATCCATTTCAATTGCTTAACTGTAATTAATTATAGTTCTAGGGAAATAGATAATACGTAGAATGCTCCCTACGTTTTAGCATCATAATGAGTTGTTAGAGGATATTTGTTGTAAATTAGAGTTTTAAGTAACAACTAAATTAAGTTAGGGGCATTGAAAGCTACTTATAATGACATTTATGATAGTTTTATATTCTAGATCCATATATATCAAATTTGAATTTAAAAAAATACATTTTAAATGGTATGTTGACGCTATCATTATCTCTTTGCTTAGATGGCCAACATAAACCCCGGTGGTATAAGAATAGTAACAAATAAATCTTTTAGCATAGGCGGCATCGTAATCTTGAGCCTCTTGATGTCTCGAATAGTATCGTATAAGTATATAAAGGTCTTGCAGTAGGATAAAAGGCGACGATTGATAACGTCGATTCTTTATAAGATAAGGAGTGTTTCATGAAAAAAAAAAAAAAGTGCTTTAAAAAAATAAAAAATATTTTTAATAAAAATTAACCGTACATATATAAATATAAAAACTTGCCATAGAAAAAAATAAAAAGGGAGGGATGGGGAACGACAAGGGTGGCACTGATCTGGTCCAGCAAAATACCAAAGTTTTAGATTTAGTAGGAAATGACGGGGCCGGTCTCCCGCCATCCCATGGAGTCACGTGACGTTGTCTTATGCTTTTTAGTACTTCCGGTTTCGAGATCATGTGTGGGTGGACGGGCCACGTAGCCCAACTACCTCGCGCCTTCTGCTGTCTCCCTCACCAACCCAGGAAAACAACAACCCACACACACTCCCCGGCCGGCGAGCGAGCGAGCGGGCGGGGATGTAGGAATGGATAAGGCGACCGGCTCCCGGGTCTCCCTCGGCGGTTGGTGAGACCCCAACAGCTGCCCTCCCGTTTCCTTTCCTTGCATCATAAACAATGCAGTGTGAGACAAATATCAAAACACCATCCAGTTCTTTCTTCTCATCTTTAGATCTGAATTGTAATTTTAATTGGTTAAAAGAATATTTTTGGATGATATCCAACAGTACAATCCTTATAAATTGATAGGACGTATTTTGGCGCTACGTGAATCACCGACAAACGTTGTAGATCGACGCGACACCGTATGCCTCCAGAAGCAAAGGGTGCACGTCACGTCAAGCTCCAATGGTACGACTGTGCGGCTTGATCACCCCAAGAGTTGAGGGCAGTGCTGTCTGCTATTAAAGCAGTGTTGTCTGTTGCTGCTCAAGCACCCCCGAAGACGTCATCTCGTCAGAGAGGTTGTTCCGCTCCCAGAGTCAACGTCCATGTCGGACCAGGGCCCGACCAATTCCCACACGCAGGTATAAAATACCCTCGACCTGATCCAGGAACGAGGTGGGGGGTAAAAAATTAATTGATCACTCGACTGACTTGCTCGTCGGAGGGGCCTCGTTGGGTGATCCCGACGAGGGCCATTTTTGTAGAAAAATGCAGCTATCTCACGAAGACGAGCTGTTAACCACCCCGGAAAAGGAGAGATGCAGCCCGACATACACGACGCTTGGATCGACACACCAAGGAACACCGATCAACACCCCGTCGCGAGGGTCCGGTCGATCTTGGCATCCAACTCAACCGATAAAAAACTCTCGACATTGACCCGTGGATCAGGCCGTGCTGACTCACAAGCCACGACACATTTGTTCACTGACACAAATAAAAATATTATCTCAACAGATTTAAATCCCAGCTTTCTTTATATCATATGCTACTAACCTACTATAGTATCCGAGGAGGTGATTTTATGTACATCTATTCAATTGATAATATTAAATAATATATATAATATTTTCACGTACCACTTTATACCACAATCGACTAATACAATCTCAATAAATATTTTTATATATTTATAATTTTTTTTGAGAAAAATAATATTAAATTGATTTTATTATGGTGTGATATCGATCCATAAACCTGAGATCTGAATCCTTCATCTATCCTGCGACTGGGGTGACACACAAGAACAGTGCCGGATGGATCCCTTGGAAGCCAACATCGTCGTGGAAACGACTGAGTGGCCCAACCGAGACGGTGACAGATGGTTTTATCTTGCGAGCTACAAAAGCAACTTCTGAGGTTGTCATGTCTCAAACGACTCGTCGTTTGAAGCCAAAGCGTTGCCCGCCGATCTGGGTGGATGCGCTCGGCAACAATGATGCATGTTTAGACCACCGGACCCACCTTAGCGGAGAAATGTGAGCTCATCGAGCTTTCAAGTACTCTTTTGTGGGATATAGTAAAACTACACTCATGATGGGACATCATAGCTGACAGATCCACCCGCACCACAACATGTTTATTACGATGATCTCCATTTCCTTACCTACTATTTAATCTTAACCCTTTCCAGACTTTGATTTAAGTGTATCACAGACATTCCCAAAATTTTGAGCCACTTTGTACAATAATAATAATAAATATAATATTTTAATTTTTTTTAAATTAATTATAAATTATCTATATAATTAATTATTTTTTTAAAAAATTATATTTATAAAAATAAAATATTTAATACTATTTTTTATATCATCGTTCGATAAAAATACCTTAATGTTAAATCAAAGTGAGATAAAATCAACACGTGCTCAATCATAAATCTTATGATATTTTCATCGCTTAAGTTACAAGGAGAAACAAGATTATATAATTTATTTTTATAAGTAAAAATTAAGATACTAAATATAGTTAACTATAAAAATAATATATAATTAGTATTAATTTTTTAAAATTTATAATTTCTAATTATAATATTTTTTTTGGTATCTTTGTCTTATTTCGTAAGTCGGCCAGAGGATAACGGCGTGACTGCATTGAATGGAAGAGGACACGCCGAATGGAACGGCGTTGGCGTAGACGGACGTCGCGAGAGAAAGGGAGGGGGAGGTGGCGGTTTCGGACGTAACGAGAAGAGAGAAAGAAGAAGAGTAATAATAATAATATTCTTATTAATATTAATAAAAGCACTGTGAGCGCACTAAAGCAGCCATTTGGCTGTCGGCCGCGGCCTGCCGAAGCATCCCCCCGGCCTCTCCCCCTTCTCTCTGCTCTCCCTCTTTCCATTCTCTCCTCTCGTCTTCACCCCCAACTGCTCCATTCTTTTTTCTTCTTTTTCTCGCTTCCTTACTTCCGGTGGCTCTCATCATCACCGTGAGAGAGAGAGAGAGAGAGAGAGAGAGAGAGAGAGAGAGAGAGAGAGAGATCGGAATCTCGGGGTGAATCTTTGATGGGTTCGTCGTCGGGGCCGGGGCATGGGTACGATTACGCCTTCAAGATACTCTTGATCGGGGACTCCGGGGTGGGCAAGAGCAGCCTCCTCGTCTCTTTCATCTCCAACCACCTCGCGGACGATCTCTCCCCCACCATCGGTGCGCTTCCCTCTGTTCTCCTCCTCCTGCTCCCTTTGCCCTGTTCTAGATGCTTCTTGGATTGTGTTCGGGAAGGATGAGTTGTCTTGCAGATTTTGAAATATTTAATGATTTTTTATTTTTATTTTCTGAAATATTTCTTTGTTATTCTTAATGGTTGTTCTGTTCATTAACACGATCGCCATGACTGAAGCTGATTCGGCTCTACCAGAACTTTGAGGGTAAAGAATCGTGCTTGTGACTGACCCAGTAAACTACAGTTAACGGTGTAGGTGACTTTGGACTTGCACGCTCGATCTGGAACCATGAAAAAATGAGTGTCATTCAAGAAAAAATAAAGAAAGAAAAGAGATGCTATGATATCAGTTCTTGATCATAGTGATTATTTTTTGCATGACCGGAAAATGAAGCAAGTCTATATGTTGATGGTCAAGCATGGATTCGGGTAGCTGAGCCGAGGATTGTCTTATTTTTATTTTATTTTATTTGTATAGGCATCTGTGTTTTGTCCATTTTTAGTAATGACTTTGTGATGGACATTACTTATTTCTTTCACAATCTGCAAAAACAATTATGTAAGATCTTTAATCGTGTGAAAGGGTTTTGATACACCTTGATGTAATTGCTGTCTCATACTAATTCGGTGAATTTATCCATCTTTAACTGTTATGTTGAAAAGTGTGGAAGCTTAAGTGGTAGAAGAGGGGATTTATTTGTCATGTGGTTTTGAACTAGCCAGAGAACAATAAGTACCAACTACTAAACCAATTTTTAGTTCACAACTAGTTGTGATTTATTTTGCTTGTTCCTTTGGTAATGATGTTAACTAGAAAAAGAAAAGTTCACTCGAAGAAATTTTAGCAATGGGCCTTCATGGTCTTATGAACATTGTGTGTTTTGTGCATCAGTACAAAAGTGTTGCTATTTATACAGTCACCCTTTGTCCTGCCATTGCTTGCAAAGTAACATTCGTGTCTATGAATTCATGACAATTATGTCAATTCATTTCAAAATGAAAAGGTTTGGTGGGAATTTCTTGCTGACATCAACATCCTCAGAAACCTGCTCATGCATTGCAGCTGTTTGCTAATGCTATAACTGCTTCTTGAGGCTGTCTTTCCTATTGCTACTTCTTTGATAATAAACTAGAAAGAAAACAAGCATTTGACGGTTATATTTCTCTGGATCTCTAATGAATTTGTTCTAAATTTGCATTAACACAGGTTGATATTTTAATTGTTTGATGACATCTGAATGTCCTGACAAGGTCCTTCTTACCCTTTCAGGCCTTCAGTTTCTTTAGATATTTTTATGTAGTCTTTCATGGATTTTCACTCCAGTCTTGATTCATGTAGCTAAGAACTGGACTACGAATTATTTAGTAATGTCCTGACAAGGTAGCAAAATGTTTTCTTGTGAGATTTTGATCAGATTAACATGGTACGAGTGAAAGATGTAAGTTTGCAAAACTTTGTAATGGTTGGACCATCATCAAAATGTAAATGCTGGTTTCATCTTAATTATCTGTATGACTCATTTGAATCTATTCTTCTACATGCATGTATCTATTTGGAAGTTTCCTAACTCTCATTCTTGCTTGCAAATTGCTGATTTGGTGTTCCGAGTGATGTTTGATCTGGAATGTACATCAAAATTGGGGATAACCTGATCTTTGTTTGATTAATCAAGTACCATTTGCTTCTGTTGATATTTTTGGGCATCTGCAGAGCTTGAGGGGCTATTTTCAACTACACAATGTTTTTCAGTTTTGAAAATACATTAAAATTTGAATTTTTAGTGGTTTATTAATTTTGGATATATGTTGCAAAGGTTAATTAGAGCAACCATTTTATATCAGTGATTCTGGAGGTGTCTGTGTTAATGCCTTTGTGGTTCAAAAATTTTCACCTTGTTTGTCTTGTTTTTATATGTTTTCTTTTTTATTTGTTAATAGGTGTCGATTTTAAAATCAAGCATCTTGCTGTTGGTGATGAGAAGTTGAAGCTGACGATATGGGACACTGGTAAATGAGAACATCTTTGAAGTTGAAAATTTTGTTATTATTCTCTTCCACTATTACCTACTTCGTAGCTAGCAAACCATCACTTTAGCATGCTTTTAACAATTGCTTGATGAACATTTGCTATGTAGCTATTGATCCTCTGTTAAAGAAAAAGTGAAAATGTTAACAGGTAATGCATCTTAGCACATGAAACACATACAAATAACAGACTGGATTTGTGGAAGACAGGTTTCTTCGTTTTGCACTGTGCCACTACTATCATGAAACTATTATATGAAATTCTTGCAAAAAGTGGATTTTGTACATTTGTCAATTCTTTTTTTGCACTTTTTTCTAGTATAGATTATTTAATGAACATTACTGGCATTATAAAACATTTAAGTTCAAAAATGTGGTTTACTGTCAGATCATTGACCAAGGCAACCCTAGGCAAGAGAAAAACTTGCAAGAAAACCTAGAAAGATTAGCAGAAGATAACGATATCATTTGTGCATATGCAACATTCTTGGCTTACATTTTGTACCATAAAACGCTGGTCTGACTTATACCTTATAGAAATGGAATGGATTTTATCGGTTTGGAAGGGAGCCATCGAATGAACCTATGCATACCTAGCTAGAAATATTGAAACATGGTCCAGACCATCCCTTTAAACGTGTTTAGCATCAGGTAAGATCAGCATGACCTTTTAAGTACCTTGACAGCATTTATGATCCCTATGATTCAATTGATGATCACAACTGGAACACAATGTAGAGAGATGAGGACAGAGGATCAAAAGAAGATGAAGAAGCAGAGAAAGAGTTGTCTTTAGTCAGTTCTCATGTTTAGCTTCATCTCTGGCCCAATTTTTGGCTTTAACAATATCATTTGTGCATATGCAACATTCTTGGCTTACATTTTGTACCATAAAATGCTGGTCTGACTTATACCTTATAGAAATGGAATGGATTTTATCGGTTTGGAAGGGAGCCACCGAATGACCCTATGCATACCTAGCTAGAAATATTGAAACATGGTCCAGACCATCCCTTTAAACGTGTTTAGCATCAGGTAAGATCAGCATGACCTTTCAGTTCTCATGTTTTGCTTCATCTCTGGCCCAATTTTTGGCTTTAACCAAAAAAGAAGATGAAAATGAATACTTTTATCTATTGACATTCCCTATATCTTCTTTCCTCAGAGAAGAAGAATTCTTCTACAGAGTCCATATATGGTCCCAGAGCACAATAGATACTCTTTGAGGGGTCCATAGTTTAGGTCCAATTATCAGTCTAGGTAGACAGTCCTTTAGCTAACGCCTAACATAAGGGCCTTCAAGATCTTTCATGACTTACTCACTTTTGTATTGTAGCTCCACTGTCTAGCAATAGCATACATCTCTCTCTGAAATGCACGTCTTCAAATATTCAAGTCCCATGGCATCTACTTATTTGCCAGGCAGACTGAGGTAATTGTCGATTATATATTGCATGTCGAAATTTGTTCTATCAGTCCCTTGTCATTTCTGTATCCATCATTTTTGGATCCTAAGACATTAATTTGGTTACATCACTTCACAATTAGAGCCTTATCATAGAATTATCCACTACAAGCTCATATGCATAATTAGTTGCATTGATTATTCCGTTAAGTTTGGACTTATTTATTTACATAACTGCCATTGTAAATGGAATATCTTAGATATTTTCTGCAGGTTCTTGATTAATATCCTTATGTTGCTTGTGAAATTTTTTTTATAGGAAACAATATAGGAAAGATGGCATGTTTCTTCTGCATATAGTGATGTGGTTTTTCTAAGGGGATGACTATGAATCTGCATATTGTTGAGTTTATTGCCCATATTGTTGATACATTTAATATTTTGTTCAATTATCCTATTCTCCTAAAACCATTTGTACATGTATTGCAGCTGGACAGGAGAGGTTTAGGACATTGACTAGTTCTTATTATAGAGGTTCTCAAGGAATAATTCTCGGTCAGTGACTTGTTTCAGACATTTTATTTCATTGTACATTGGAATAGTTGTTTATTCTTTTTACCTGCTATATTACCAATGTATATAGACTTTTTTCTTTATCTTTTAGAATTTATATAATTTTTCTTGAATGGCTTGTATGCAAATGTTACTACCATTCATTAATGCTTCATGGCTTGCATGCAAACATATGATATATTTCTAATTTGTTAAGTATTCTATTTTGTTTCCACTCAAAAGTTTTTTTTTGCAAAATTGGGTTCCTGTGACACACAACTAGAGTTACTATCATGGAGATATTTAACTGTCTTGTGTTCATTATTTTTCATTTTTTCTATAGCATAATTTTTTAACGCAACATTTGTATTTTAACCTCCTAACACTGATCTGCAGTATGCTAATTGGTTGAGCAATTATTTACTACTATTTTACTTGTGATCTGTTTTAACATTAATTTATGTAATTGTATTTTCACCACCTAACACATTGACATTACTATTTAAGATGACATAGATTCAGATCTACAGTCTGCTAACTGATTTAGCAAGTTGCCCTTATCCAATAGTCTAGTACTACATTTCTTATTTTCTGTTTTAACATTAATTTGTATTATTTAATACATACCTGCTTATTGTTTGTATGAAAAAACTTGTAGCATTGTGGATCAACTTTTCTTTAGACACTTAAAATGTTAAGAAGATTAATAGATATATAAGAGAGGTATAATGTGCTGTTCAATCACAATTTGCTTCTGCTGTGGATTTTGGGTGCCTTTTACTCTCAGCATGCACACATGTTTTGCTTTTCGTCCTAGTGTATTTACTTTGTGATGAACCTCCATCTTCAGCACTCATGCACCCTGCTTGTGACCCATTAAAGTTCCTTCTATTGATTCCATAAATTTAGTGTGCAATATGCTTTGGATGTTAGCAATTATCTATCACATTTAAATTTTATGGCTGATTTTTTTTGCTGCTTTCAACTGCCTGTATTTAGGTTTCTTAATGTAGGTTCGGTGATTTTCCTTTATACATGCTACAAATGCAGAAGAGTTAACTTATTTATTTGTTCTGTTAGTTTATGATGTGACAAAGCGAGAGACTTTTACCAATCTGGCTGATGTATGGGTCAAGGAAGTAGAATTATACTCAACAAACCGCAACTGTGTCAAAGTGCTTGTTGGAAATAAAGTTGACAAGGTTACTTCTGCTCTTCAAGTGCTTGCCATTGTTGCTTCTGTCCTGTTTGCAGCTTATTTTTTTCTTTGTACGACTGTTGAATGTGTTAATGAACTTTTTAGATTAAGTAGCATCTTATAGTGGCTTTCAACTTTCCAGTGAATATTCACCATATTGTACAAGTCAAAAGCATTGTTTCTGAACTTTATATTTGGACTTTATTTGATGATTTTAATTAATTAGCAATTCGTTGTTTGAGTACGAGAATCAGAAAGTTACCATGATAATGCATCTTGCTTTTAACCACTTAAGAGGTTTGCAGACTAGTAGATGATACATTGAAGCTATCTGCTTTACTAAAAGATTCTGTTCAGCTAAACATCTCTATGTTAAGCTACTATCAAATAGAATCAACCTATCAGTAAAACAGTACATGCCTAAAACATTAGAAAAAAAACTAGGTTTATCTTGCATGGTTTTTTTCTTTGCATGACTAACCATTTCTATTAGAACCTTTTAGGAGGCTGATAGGATGGTGACCAGAGAAGAGGGGATTTCCTTTGCCAATGAGTATGGGTGTTTGTTTATTGAGTGCAGTGCAAAAACAAGAGCCAATGTGGAGAAATGTTTTGAAGAACTGGCATTGAAGGTACTCTTCTATCCAATGAATACAACCATTTGTTTTCATCCAGCAAAAAATTGAGATATTTAAGAACTGAATAGACTGTAAGTATGATCCGATGAAGAATCTTGTAGCTGACGAGAATATGAAAACCATATGGTACATGTAAGTTTGTTCACTTTTTTAAGTTGGCCTACCCGTAAACATCAGTTTGACCTGAAATCCTAGTCGGGTTCAAATTTTGCTTTGGCAGACCCAATCCTGTGGTGATCATGTCTAATCACAGTCCAAGGTCAGGTTTTAATCAGCTTGGGTTTCCCAAATTTCAGCCTATATACTGGGAAATGTACCATACCACATTCTGCCCTTGTGCCACACACCATACTGAACCCTGACCTAGATAACTATTGTATGAACTAGGAAGTAATAGTAGAATTGATCCTCTACTATGCTTTTAATTGTTTTATTACAATGACCTCCTATCGCTGTATATTACAATCAAGCAAGCTTCTTCTTCTTTTGGTGTAAGTCTCTTACTTTGATAAGAAGTATTGCTAAATCTATTTTAATTCATAAAAGCACATGAATGTTTGTTTTGAAAAAGCCTGCTGGTGGCCACAAAGTTGAATATAAGAAGATACATCTGGATAATTGAAGAGCAGTCTGTATAACAACTATTCTGTCTGTTGCAGTAATCACCATCCTTTTTTCTTACCATCAGTCTAATCTTGAGCTAAACTGTCATCAGACTTTCAATGTAGCATCTTTGAATGTCTGGCTGGTACCTCTGCTTGCCATACATAACAAAGTTCACTCGACTGAGCTGTCAAAGTTCCTACTTAACAATATTTGATTCTCATGATCTTTTTGCTTGCTTGCTTACCACTGATGGAATGTAGATCTTCTCGACACCTATGGTATATGAAATGTAGTCACCACTATCCTACATTCAACACCATCCATAATTTTTCGCAACATAGTATCCATGTAAAGCTAAGTTGTCCTTTTTGATATCTCTGTAAAATTACCTTAGTCTGTCTCCAGTCACCAACAATTAGATTCTTCTTATTCCATTTGAAGCTCTGAATTGGCAAATATTATGCATTGAGGATTACAAATTTGAAGCTATTCTACTCTTTTTAGATTATGGAAGTTCCTATACTGGTGGAGGAAGGATCAGTTCCAGTTAAAAGGAATATTCTGAAACAAAAACAGGAACAACATGCACACCAAGGAGGCTGTTGCTCATGATTTTTACTACCTGGAGTATACTCCTCTGAGCAATGAAGCAGGTGAAGACCAATTGTATCACTTTGTCCTCCTTAAGGTGCTTTTTTAAGTTTGTAAATGAGTTGTATCAGTTCATCTTTTGCACTGTTGATGTGTATCAGCCCGAGTGATCTTGAGTGGGTTATGAGGTAGGAAGTTAGGCTGTGTACAGAAAAGAATGAATATTTTTTTTGGGTGTGCTATTTGATGATATGATTTTATCAGTTTGCTTATTAGTTCACAGATCCATAATATGTTTGTTTTTAAAGCTTATGACATATTGTTTGTAGAGGAATTGTTTCGTGATCCTATTTTTACGTTTGGGAATACGTTTAAAATGTAAATTGAGGACTTAATGTATATTTTAAATATGAATTATTATTTGATAACTTTTAAATTAAATTTGATATAGAGACAAAAGATTCAAACGTTGATGTTATTCTTGTACAAATGTTGATGCTATAATAGGTAGCATTATCATTTCAACAGTATTTGTGAGATGATAATAAATATTTTTAAATTTCTCAAAGTATCTGTGATATTATCTAAAATACAAGATTATAAAAATTTATCCTTTTTTGTTAAACGGTTGGCAGTTCTTTCTTATTCTATTAGATGAAATTTTATTTATTTATTTTGAAATTTTTTATATTTATTTATATAGTTATATTTATTATATATTTAAATCATATATTTTTTTAATCAGATTATATATATTTATCTTAACTAAAAAATATGTATTTATTTTCGAATAAATACTAAAAGAAAGTATAATTTAAATATATTTTTTCAAATATTTAAAATATTTTATAATTAGATAATTTTTTATTTTTTTACAATATATATTAAGAATGTAAAAATATTGCGAAACGTATTTATAACTATTAGAGTCAGTATCTATCAAGAACTTATCTTCCTCATGAGAAGACGTCTTATCCATTCAAAATGAAGAGGAAAATAATGCTGGCTTTGGGTTTATAAACAAACGAATCAGATGCGAGGATTAGACTTTAACTGTCGACCAATGAACGGCTCAGATGCGGCGGAGGGAGACGCGGACGAATGTTTAGGGTTTAGGGTTTCTTCCACCATCTATAAAAGCGGCTGCCCATATTCACTTTCCTCGCCCTCGATCGCCGCTTCGGCTGACTTCTTCGTCGCCTTCGCCGCCAGCTCTCTCATTTGTATCCGTTTTTATTTTAGATTGTCTCCGCGGGTTACGATCTATCTCGAGCCGTGTTAGTTTGGATCAAGTGATGAGAAAACTGCAACAATTTGATGGAGATACCTCTCCATGATTCCTCGTATTTGAGTTTCCGATGGTGCCTCCTTACCTTTGTCGTCGGGTTTCAGATCGTATCTGTTGTGATTTGTATATTCAGTGATTTCGTTCGTGATTCTTGCCATTTCATTCAGATGGGACATGATGATATTAGTTGGTCCGTGTTTCTGATTACATGGTGACTGATACTCCTTTACCAATTCTGATCCCACAGAACTCGTTTATGGCTGCTAACTCTTCTTCTTTTTTCTGTTTATTTGCTTATTTTTCGCTTAGCAAATTTTCTCCGTTCTTCCTATTTGATGGTATGATGAATCTTGAAATGGAATCTTCGCATGTCAGACTTCAGAGATACCTCGAGTATCGATGAGAAGCCATTTCATTCTTCTGAGCCAGCTATTTCTTTTTCACCGCGACTCCATTAGAATTTGTCTTATGGATTTCTTATGCATTTTGAGGACACTGTTTATGTGCGTCGACCTGAGTTGGTTCTGCGTGCGAATTAGGCTACGTACAGAAAAAAAAAGAAATTATTCATTTTCTGCGCTCATTGATGATGATTTTATCAGTTAAGAGATCGGCAGATCACAAAATATTTTTTGAGGGACTGATTCATGTTCTTATTTGAAATTTATTTAAATAAGCCATTTTTTTTATTGAAGCCGATGTATCTGTCGACTTTTGTTGCAAGTTTGTAAGAAAGACCTTTCCCGTCTATAAAAAGGGGCTGCCGGCAAGCATTCTGCTCGGCCTCGATCACTGCGACGACTGAATTCGTTGTCGCCATCGCCGCCTTTCTGTCAGCTTCATCTAGTTTTCGTTTCGGTTGCCCCCTCAGGTTTCGATAGGTTTTCGATCTATCTCAAGGCATGTTTGTTCGGATCAAGTGATGAGGAAACTGCAACAATATGATGGGAATACTTCTCCATGATTCGTTGTATTTAAGTCTCTGATGATACGTCCTCGTTCGCTTTCGTATTGTGTTTGTTGTTGCTAGTGTTCTGGTTCTAGTAGATGCAGTGCTTCCGTTTACGATTCTTGTTATTGAAGGACATGATCGTAGAGTTGACAGGTCCATGTTTCTGATTACATTCCTTGCCATTTCTGATTACATGGTTTCGATGTTCTTCCTTCTTTTTTTTTTTCTTTTCCGTTGATTTGTTTTTTTTACTCGAGAAAATGTCTCCGTCCTTAATTTATGATATGCTATGACGAATCATGAAATATAATCTTCGCATGTCAGACTTCAGAGATGCCTCGAGTATCGATGAGAAGCCATTTCATTGTTCTGAGCAAACTGTTTTTATTCGATTTTTCTTCGTTTCCACTAATTCGTTATGCTACGATGAATTATGAAATGTAATCTTCGCATGTCAGACTTCAGAGGTACTCTCGAGTATCGATGAGAAGTCATTTCATTCTTCTGAGCAAGTTGTGTACTGCATCAGAATGTTTCGTATTGCATTTCTTAGCATGATCAATAAATCGATCAAACAGAACACCTCTTTTTGAATGATTAAATGCGAGTTGATTGCAGATTTCATGGACAAATATGAGGGGGCTGACTCATCTTGACTCATTTTGTATACAATTATGTGTACAATTTTTCTATAGCATATTAATTTATTTTTAATTTGATAATAAATCTGGTATTCCTTAATGTGGACCTTTTGAATTAAACATCCTGAGTGCGAGCATGTCATCCTAGACACCGTAATTAATTACATTATGAGCAATCTTTATTCTATATGTTTTATGAAATAAATAAACTGTATCACCTTAATTTCTCCCTCTAGTTTGGAAAAGTCAGCTATTATAAGTTTTAGTGCCAAAGAATTCCATTGGTGTGACAACTTTCAAATTGCATATTTTGGTAACTTGTCCTCTAACAATTGCTTAGGACCATGCTCCTCGAGTATGACGGTGTCTTGTAAAGATTGGGATGGCACCAATCAAGTACAATGTTGTCTCGTAAAGATTTGTATGGTGTTAACCAAGTACATTTTTGTATGGTGTTAACCAAGTACAACGTTGTCTTGTAAAGTTCGGGACGACGTCGATCGAGTATAATGTCACCCCGTAAAGATCGGGATGATGTTGACCAAGTATAATGTTAAAGATTGAGACGATGTCAAGCGAGTATAGATGATGTCTTGCATTCCAGAAGTGAGGTTCGAGCTTGACCCAATTGGATGATGGCTTTCATTGCTCTAAGTATCAACGTGGGCAATCTTTTGCATTCGGGATTTGATTGAATTGTGTAGACCTCTCAGTCACGGTGTAAAGGTTTACAAATATTTTAGCACTAGAAGGATGGCCTGATGTCGCAAGATCAACCTTGACCAAGCAAATTGGTTGAACACTGAACGAGCGCCTCTTGACCCACTCAAGGTTCGGAGAACAACTCTCGCCTCCCTCGGAGCAATAGGCAAATGGCACCGTGATAATCCCGGGGCACTATTAGCGGTTGTTCACTGACCCGGGGTTATCGCCCTTTAGGATAGCCATCGCTTAACCTCCCATCTCCGTCGAGGCTTTCCTTGGCCTGACACACCAAGTCCAAGTTTTGTCTAGGATGATGCAAACCATCGTTCCTCTCGTTCCTCGCTTCGGGCAACTCTCGACGTTCCCACATGCCATAATGGGAGTTGTTGCCCCCTTCTCCCACGCAACCTCCACCCTCTCCTGGACCACCCTTGGTCCCTCAGTGACCTATGATAACGAACATTGCCTTATCGCTTGAAGGGTGATCGAATTAGAGGCCAATGCCCATGCATAGCACGCAAAGCCTTTGGCAGTCTTGAGCCCGATACACTATCGTTCAACTCAGTGGACTCTCTTCGGGCACAGTTACACTCAGTCAATCAACACTTATATGAGGTTCAATGAGAGTTTCATAAGTCCAAAGAAGAGCTTGGCGAGACCTCTTCATGAGGGTAGCCCTTCACATTGGAGATTCAGACAAGCTCGTCCCTCCTAGCTTTCGCCTCCCTATGCTCGTAGCCTATGACGGTGGCTTCGACCCTGACGAAGCATGTCGTTGCTTTTTAAGCCCGTTTTTCAAGCCCAGATGGCCCTATACGACACATCGGATGCCCTCATGTGTAAGGTGTTCCCCACCTCGCTTCGTGGCTCGACTCGTATGTGGTACAGTCGCCTTAGACCAACCTCGATCACCTCCTTCGACCAGTTGGCCAAAGAGTTCAAGCTCAACTTCTTGGCCAGTGTGCGATCGAAATCATCTGCAGCTCTGCTCCTCGGTCTCAGCCAAAAGGATGATTTCTTATTTCGTGACTCGTTTTACTACCGAAATCTGGGGGTTACTCGATGCTCATCCCTCTTTGATAATGTAAGAGTTCTTAATGGGACTTCGGCCTTCCGGATTTTGGTCGTTGGTCGAGCGACCGTCGATGACTATTTCTAAAATGCTTCAATGTACTAATCAATACGTAGCTGCCGAGACATTGATGGCGGGAAAGCACAAGGAGCATAAGAGGTCGCAAGTGGAACCGCCCTGGGGCAAGCCTTGGTATTGCCAAGGAGGATCGATCGGCCCGATGCATCTCTCTCGAGGCCCCCTCTCCGGCGTCTAAATTCCTCTAGGATGGAGATATTCCTACATATTAGGGAGAAGAGACTCTTGAAGGCCCCACGTGAGCTTAGAGATTGCTCAAAGTACTGTCGGTTTTATCGCAACTATAATCATGACACCGAGGAGTGTCGCGACTTGAAGAACCAGATTGAAGAGCTCATACGTCGGGGACACCTTGGTCACTATGTTAGAAGACCAGGCGAATTATCGCCACGCCCTTCGGGGTCCAGTAGAGAAGTAGATTGATGTGATCAGCAGCGGCCCAACATCAGGTGGGGATCGCATGGCGGGGTGAAAGGCTTACGACTAAGCAGTTGTTGAAAAATGATCGAGGCAACCGCAAGTGCCGGAGATCACCTTCCCGACAGGGGAAATTGAGTACCATGAGCATGACGATGCATTGGTCGGCTCAGCTAGAATCGCCTATGCTCGAGTTAAAAGGATCATAGTGGACATCGGGAGCTCCGTCGATGTTTTTTACTTCGACGCCTTCCGGAAGCTTGGCTTGACCAAGGTTGGCCTCACCCCAATGCAATCAGTGCTTATCGGATTTATAAGTGATTCCATTTCATCCCTCGACACCACCATCCTACCAGTCACCCTGGGAGAGGAGCCAAAGACCAAGACGGTCATAGTGACCTTCATGGTGGTGGAACTCTCCTCGGCGTACAATGCCATCCTGGGCCGACCAACCCTTAACAAGCTTAGGGCTGTCATCTCTACGTACCATCGGGCAATAAAGTTTCCAACCCGACCTGGGATCGGGGAAGCAAGGAGTGACCCTCAGGAATCCCAATAATATTACCTAGCGATCGTCACATTGCTCAAGAAGTCGACTAAAGGAGCACTTGGCCCGTCTACCCTGACTCGCCACGGTCTCCTTGGGGGAACCACTCAGCCTCCACCTTGCGGCTTCCGAGCATGCTGTCAATTCTGTCTTAACTCGGGATGACTCTGGGGTGCAACAACTGATCTACTACTTGAGACGCATCCTCAGCAGACCTGAGGTGCGATATCAACTGGTGGAGAGACTGACTTTAGCACTCATTTAGACAGCCAGGAAGCTACGACCTTACTTCCAAGCCCACCCGATCAAAGTAGTGATCGACCAACCACTGTGACAGATCTTATCCAAATTCGACGTGTCCGAATGAATGCTCAAGTGGTCAGTCGAGCTCGGGGAACTCGACATACATTATGTGCCGAGAACGACCATCAAGGCTTAGGCGGTCGACTTCATCTTGGAATTGACTCCCCTCGAAAGCAGTAACATCAAGCGTACCGAGCAACGGTAGAGCTTGCACGTCGACGGCTCGGCAAACACAAAAAGGGGTGGGGCCGACCTCGTCCTAAAAAGGCCCGACGGTTGGTCATTCAATCACGCACTCCGCTTCGGGTTCAAGCCCACTAACAATGAAGCCAAATACTAAGCACTCCTATTCGGGCTTAAACTAGCCCTCGAGCTCCAAGTCTAAGACATCGAGGTTTTCATCGTCTCCCAACTGGTTGTCGGCCACATCAATGGAGATTATGAGGCTCAAGACGTTACCATTTCAAAATACCTATCTAAGGCAAAGAAACTCGCTAGCTGCTTCCAACGCTTCGACATAACAAGGCCGCCACGGGCGCAGAACGCCCAAGTCGATGCCTTGGCAAAACTTGCCTCGGGTGATAGCATCGAATTGCCTCCGGAAGTCGAGCAGCTTCCCTACCGAACCATGGTGGCCAAAGAGGTGGCCACGACCGGTACAACCCCGACTTGGGTGGAAGAGATCCTCCGCTACAAAAGAGATGGGACACTGCCAGCCAACAAGGCGGCCTCCCAATGACTCCGATGTAGATAGGTGTGGTATTGCGAGACGAACAGACGGCTATATCGGAGGTCGTTCACCCAACCGCTCCTGCACTGCTTGAATCCCATGGAGGCCTAGACGGATTTAGTCGAGGTGAACGAAGGGATCTACGGGGAGCACATTGGCGGTCAGACGTTAGCCTTCAAAATCCTCCGACAAGGATATTACTGGCCAACCATGCGTCGAGATGCTGCGGCATACGTACATCGATGCTAGCAGTGTCAGAAGCATCCCCGAGCACATCATCAACCTGCAATTTCGCTAACCGCCCTAGACAGCACATGACCCTTTGCGTAATGGGGGATGAACCTCCTTGGCCCATTCTCATCGACCTCGGGGCAGCAAAAATTCCTCATCATCGGAGTGGATTACTTCACCAAATGGGTGGAGGCCGAGCTACTAGCATCTATCACCGAGAAGCAAGTAGAAGGGTTTATATGGAAGAACATTATTACTTGCTTCGGCATCCCTAAAGCCATCATCACTAACAACGACACACAATTCAACAATTGAAGGTTCAAAAGATTCTGCTCGGGCTATGGTATACAACTGAGGTTTAGCTCGGTAGCTCACCCCCAAACTAATGGCCTAGCCGAGATAACCAACCGGGCGATATTGGAAGGCCTGAAGAGAAGAGTCACGGGAGCTTAGAGCACCTGAGTTGATGAATTCCCAAGCATATTGTGGGCCTCCCGAACTATTAGTCATAGGTGCCCAACAAGCCAATCACGTGAGTGATGGCACGTGTGACTTGATACGGAATCTTTTTGCTTATTATATTTTGGCATTTATCACTTTATATTGACTATTGCATATATGCATGTATATATTGTGTTGTCCATGGATCTGTGCAATGAAAATCAGATCGTGATGAGAACATGATAATGAGACCGATTTGTCTTTAAACACAAATCCTAAATAATCCCGATCATAGGTTACTCGAGAGGGACATCGAGATAACCGGACAGACTGGTGTGCTGTATACCCGTCCATATGATGGATGCAGCTGGTCCCATAGCTACTCGTGTGGGGATACTAGGGATACAGTACAATGCTTATTGGAGAATGAGTTCACTGCTTGTTCCGCTTACGGAATGCTGGATGGTTGATGATACCTTATTGTCAGATAGCGATTCTGTAGTCTTAGTGGTGTATCTAGTCCTTAGACTTGAGAAACTAAGGATGTCCTGTATGAGTGCTTTATTTTTTGATACCAGACTTATATGTTTGAATGTCCCAGATTTAGTATAGTCGTCATCGGGAGTGGTAGTAAACCTTATGAGGGCTATTGAGTGTCGATAGAGGATCATTCACTCTCGGTGTCATGAGAGGAATATCTCATGTGTTTTTGCTCAGACAAATCCCTAACTAGGGTCATTCAGTTTGAGAGAGAAAGAATTCTCCGGGAGAATCTGATTAGAGTGAGACACGAGTAGAAACCATATGGGTCTGACAGCACCATGTCAAATATACGATCTCTGAGATATTAGATGGATGAGGGATTATAGGTACACGGTAAATGAGGACAGACAGGTCCAATGGATTGGATTCCCCTATATCGTCTGGGGACTGCGGCGTAGTGGCCTAGTAAATCCGCAATCGATGAGTCAAGTGAATTATTATGGAGATAATAATTCACTAAGCCAGAAGGAGTTTTGACATGTATGACTCAAGACTAGCTCGATATTGAGCCTAGAGGGTCACACACATATGGTAGGCATTGCGATGAGTGGAGGTTCGGATATGAGATATCCGTCGGAGCCTCTATCTTATTGGATATCCAATAAGCCCCTGAATTATTGAATCTCATGGACGAGATCCAATAAGAGCCCATGAGAGATTATTGGACAGAGATCCACTAATCTAAGAGGCTTGAGTGGTTGGATGAAGATCTAATACCCAATAGGGGAGGATCTATTAGGGTTAAGTTGATATGAGACCTCTATAAATAGGAGGGATTCAATGATTAATAGGTTAAAGCTTTTGCTTGCCTCTATATCAAGGATGTCCTGTATGAGTGCTCTATTTTTTGATACAATACTTATAGGTTTGGATGTCTCAAATATAGTGCAATCGATCATCAAGAGTGGTAGTCAACTTTACGAGGGCTATTAAGTGTCGATAGAGGATCATCCACTCTCGATATCATGAGAAGAATATCCCATGTGTTTTTGCTCATACAAATCCCGGGCCAGGATTATTCGGATTAAGAGAAAAAGAGTTCTCCGGGTGAATCCGATTAGAGTGAGACTCGAGTAGAAACCGTATGGGTCTGACAGCACCATGCCCAATATACGATCTTTGGGATATTAGATGGATGAGGGACTATAGGTACACAATAACTGAGAACAGACAGGTCAAATGGATTGGATTCCCCTGTATTGTTTGGGGATTGCGGCGTAGTGGCCTGGTACATCCGTAGTCGATGAGTCGAGTGAATTATTATGGAGATAATAATTGACTAAGCCAGAATGAGTTCTGATAGGTATGACTCACGACCAGCTCGATATTGGGTCTAGAGGGTCACACACATATGGTAGGCATTGCGATGAGTAGAGGTTTGGATATGAGATATCCGCCGGAGTCTCTATCTTATTGGATATCCAATAAGCCCTTGAACTATTAGATCTCATGGACGAGATCTAATAAGAGCCCATGAGAGATTATTGGATAGAGATCCACTAATCTAAGAGGCTTGGGTAGTTGGATAAAGATCTAATACGCAATATGGGAGAATCTATTAGGGTTAAGTTGACAAGGGACCTCTATAAATATGAGGGATTCAGTGGTTCATAGGCTAGAGCTTTTGCTTGCCTCTCCTATTCTCCTCCCCCTCTCCACCTCAGAGTAGGAATGGAGTTTTGAGGAGCATTGTCGCAACCCTGCTATGTGGATCACCGCTAGAGAGGAGGGCGCTTGACCTCCTTCACCCTCTCCTAGAGATCTGCAGGGAAACAAGGATATACAATCTCCATAGGTAACATAATCTATTCTATATGCAGTTTTAAGTTTTGCGGATTTTTACGCACCAATCTTCGCACGACGACGAACATCTCTTTGAGAATAGGGGATTTTGTTTTCTGTTCTTCCGCTACACATGTGATGTCGCCCCCAAAGATTTCCCAACACGAACAACACCAAAGACTACCACAGAAGAATCACCTTTCAGATTGA
Source organism: Musa acuminata AAA Group (assembly GCF_036884655.1). NCBI lineage: Eukaryota > Viridiplantae > Streptophyta > Magnoliopsida > Zingiberales > Musaceae > Musa > Musa acuminata. The sequence continues at coordinate 26,912,995 of NC_088337.1, forward strand.
CGTTCGGTATCGAGGCGGTGCATCCACCTGAGGTAGTATTTCCGACACCCCGGGTTGAAAACTTCAATGATGTCACATCAAAAAATGAGCTCCGAGCCAGTCTCGATCTCATCAAAGAACGAAGAGCCGACACACGCCTCCAAGCCCTCTCTTATAGAAGAGTCAGCGCAAGGCTTTACAACCGAAGGGTGCAAGGCCAATAAAGCTCGGCGACTTAGTCCTACGGAAGGCCAACGTCAGCGACCTGACTCACTCCCGAGGCAAGCTGGCTCCGAGTTGGGAAGGCCCTTATTGGGTAGCAGCGGTAGTTCGGGATGGTACTTATTGCTTAGCGACACGGGAAGGACGACAATTGTCGAGGACACAACACATATCAAATTTGAAGAAGTTCTATGTTTGAAAAGTCTGTTGAGTAAAAGCCCTGTCGTCAAAGAGAAGAGGAAAAAACATGCACCTCGCAAGATTGGGAAAAAGAGTTTCATTGATAAAGAAATATTACATTACCCGACTGGTCGTGGCATACAAGATAAAATAGCACCAAATTGGCCATGAAAAGGAAAAAGACAAGGGGGACACAGCCTAAGCCTCGGGAAGATTTGTGCTGTCGTCAAAAGGGACTTCGTCGGGCATCTCCACGCTGTTGTCTTCAGGTAGGCAGGAGAAGGGATCTTCATCAACTGAAGGTTAGGAAACTAAGCTTGAAACCGAAACACGACGACTCGATATCTGTATTCATATGTGACTTGCCTCGACCTTTACAGCCCGAGCTGAAACCCGCGAGACTCCTTGTATTCTTCTATGAGATTTTTGTTCTTTGCAAGAGCGGCTTGGGTTTCCTCCATGAGAGCCTCCTCGGCCTTCTTTGTCGACGCTCGAGCCGCCTCCAGGCTATGAGACATGTCCAACAGTTCACCTTCCATTGAGTGAACCCGCCCGCCTGACTCCTTCAATTGCTCCTGGAGACCTGCCTGCTGTTGCCTGACATTCTCAACTTCCAACATCAACCGTGCAACCGCCCCCTCCAGGTCGATCGCCCGCTACTCAGCCACTGCAACAGCCTCCAGCACCACCCCTGCTTTCAGTTCTTCGATTTGGCCACGGAGCTCGACAGTCTGATCGCCCAGGCTGTTGATTATCTGACCAGTGTCATGCACTCGGTCTACGAGCGCCATATAATAGTGTTGGTTATGCGCAAAGTTCCCTGGTCGGTCCGAGTCCCCCATAGACGGTGTAGCGGGATGACGAGGATGAGGAGCTGAAGAGGCATGGGGCATCCCCCTCAGTTGCTTGAGGTTCACCATATCTGCTCTGGAAATCAAAGAGTTGTTAGTAACGTCAAATGACTACAAAGCGGCTAGTAAAAGGGGATTGGCCCGAGCCGTACCCTGGGGTGCCAGACTAAGACAGACCTCGACCAACTACTCCTCGGTCATCTCCCTAACAACCCGAGAGGTAGAGAGAATCTCCTTCAAGCACCCAAGCTGCTCGCACTCGTTGTTAGACAACTTGGGGAAGCTATTATTGATCACCCAAGCATATCATTAGAGGCTAAACCCCACCCTCCACTACAACTACCAAAAAAGTAATGACTTTTTCACTCTTTATTATCAGAAGGCTCCCCTCTCACCCTAAACCACCGTGGGATGATAGAAAATAGCCGCTCGACCCTTTGGAAAGATAGAAGCAGGACATAAAAAGGGATCAGGTCGAAGTAATAGCTGCTCTATGACATTCTTCGAGGAAAGCCACCATATACCTCCATGAGTTCGGGGCCATATGAAATGGTGAGATCTGCCACTAGGAGAAGCAAGCCTCGATCACCGGGTGTAAAGGGAACCTGAGCCTAGCCTCAAGGGCATCAAGAGTTAGACCAAACCCATCCGGGAACAGGTCATAGGCCCATTATCCGGACCGAGGGGTGTGTAGCTCATATTCATTCGGGATATTCTAACGATCCCTGACGCGGTTGAGCAATGCCGTAGTCATGACGGAATCAAAGTTGTGCAGGGATTTCATGACTTCCAGGGCTCGAGTGGTCTTCTCACTCACAGGAGATGCCCCACCCGACGACGGGTCACTACTCGAGATCGACGCTACAACCTCGGATCCCGACCTACCGGATGACAAAGAAGAGAAAGAGGAAGAAGAGGAAGAGGAGGAAGGGGACATCTTGACTGACCTGATATATATGTATATGTATATGTATATGTATATGTATATATACATGTATATATATACATACATACATGTATGTATGTATATATATATAAACAAGACGACGTCGCGTCACCTCAATGATGTTGCTGCTCGTGGGAGAAGGAAAAGGCGATGTCGTCGAGGCGATACGATGTCATCTTTTATAAAAAAATATAAATATATATAATCTTATATATACATGTATATGTATATATGTGTATATGTATATGTATATGTATATATATTTATGTATATATTTATATGTATATACATATGTATATACATGAGAGACAATCATAGTGTGCAGTTATAATCAAGATATGTAATTTTGAATAATATCATCTGGTACGAACGGTATGGACCGTTCGTTACTGGCCGAAACGTAATATATATATGTATGTATATATATATATATATATTTATATGTATATATATATATATGTATATGTATATGTATATATATATATAATTTATATAAATATTTTTATAAAAGATGACATCGTGTCGTATTTTTTGACGACGTCGTCGAGACGACGCAACGTCACCTTTTATATGAATATTTATATATAAACGAGACGACGTCACGTCGCGTCGCCTCAACGATGTCGCCCCACATGGGAGAAGGAAAAGACGATGTCGTCGAAGTGATGTGATATCGTCTTTTATAAAAAAATATAAAAATATATATATATATATATCGAACGATATACCACTCGATATATACACTATCATACTATATCGAGCGAACGTCGAAACTTCGGTATGGTACGATATTTTAATTTTTTATTACAATATCATACGGTATTATTGTATTTCGAAACTCTGCAATTGAGTTAGATATCTCTTTCAATAAAATTGGCGTTTTTATGAAGAGGATGCCATTTAGGCTTAAGATTTGAACTGCTTGATAGCAGGTGCAATCTCGTTACCACGAATAGGCATAGCCTTCGATTTGTTGTGGGTGGCATCGTGCGTTATGACAGTCACACTACACCGCTGTTGACAATTATTCTCTGGCCAATGATTCGAATGGCATCTCGAAACACTGAATCGTTGAATGATTCGGTGGATCAATATCATTAGTCGAGCTGATGAATCAATTCGTTAGATAATGTACTTAATATATCAAGAAAATAATTATTACACATCATATTAAGAATATAAATATATATAGTAACTTTCTTTCTCTTTTTTGCTTATAATAAACATTCATATAGTTCAAATAGTCTAATTATAATAAAATAGATCGGTGAGGTTGATTTTGTTTTTTTATTAGGCTGATCAATCTTAATCTGGATTCGTATTTATTCGACTAAACTCATAACTCTTAAAGAGTCTAAGATTCGTATGCTTGATTAAGATTATGACTCTATGCTTATATTTTTGTCTGGATTGTGACTCCTAATTTATGTAATCAACATACATTCGGATTACATGGAAAAGTCCCATAATACTAATATCTTTAATTCTAAATACGAATTAATAATAATAATTGCATGAGTTCAGTGGTGAGGACAAGTTTTGGCAATTATTAGTATCGGATTGTGTTCAAAATAAAAGCATAACATTCGAATAATGCAAAAAATAAACAATAAATAATGAAACAGAATAATACAAAAGAAATCAGAATTAACCTAATCTGGTTATGATTCCGACAAAGATCTTATTTCGGCTGTGTGGAAATAAGATCTGTTTGTAGATACCATACGAGTGTCCTGAAATTGAGATCGAATCGATCCATCAGACCAAGAAAAAAAATAGGAATAATATCTTAATATCTGATTTCATTATTATTTTATTCATCATCATATATATATATATATATATATATATAAATATATATTGTGAAAATGTTGAATTTACCAATCGGATCACCAGATGAGTTGAACGCTGGTACAGTTAGTGGACCCATCGATCCGCTAAGTACGGTGAGAAGGACTCGTGTATGAACGCTGGTCGTATTTGGAAGCGCATTATGTGACTTCCCCATGCAAGGGTGGCCTGCTTTGCTCTGCTTCTCCCTCCTTAAAGCTTGCGCCCTCCCTTCTCCGCCATCCCCAACATCAAAAATCACGCACACAAACAGAGAGAGAGAGAGAGAGAGAGAGAGAATGGAGAAGGCGATCGAGAGACAGAGGGTTCTCCTCCACCACCTCCGACCTTCGCCTTCCGCCGATCCCCCCAGCATCTCGGTACCTTCTTCTAATCCTCCGTTGATCTGCTTGGGTCGAGGCAAATTAGGGTTTAGATGCTCGGATCCGTTCCGATCTCCGCTCTTTTGGTGCTTTTGTGCGCGCGAGCGGGGGTTCGGTGCGTCTTATGTGGGCTTTTTCTTGTTTGTTTGTGTCTTTTTCTTGACAGACCGCCGTCTGTTCTGCCAGTGGGAGCGCGAAGGATCGGAGTTCTTGCTTCGGCGATGATGTCGTTATCGTGGCGTGAGTCCTCCTATCCGTTCTCTGCATTTCTGGCTTTCTGTTTCATCTGTTATGTGCCGTTGTTTGAAAGAGGGAGAAAATGAAGGTGTGTGTGTTTTGGCTGGTTTTCTCATGTGTGACGTCGGGAAGCTCGTTGAGTTAAGAACAGTGAATAGTTAACTCGATGGTTTTGTTAACGGATTTCTATCTTCATGAATTTCTTCTCCACCTTTCATCTCGGAAACCCCTCTTCTTAGGGGTTCCCGCACCTTCGTCTTGGTAGGGCTCCTTGCGCTAAATGATATCCCTTGGTTGATTCTGTAGTAATTGTAGATTTATTTTTTTATGCCATTCCGTTTCTAAATTAAAGTATAATTTTGAAAAAAAAATCAACAATAGTTATGATTTTGAAGCGATAATGCCACTGAATTGACATGCAGCACCAAAACGTATAAGGATTAGCTATTGGAAAAGATGCAAAATCCACGACTTTCTTGCATATTAAACATGAGTCATGCAACAAAGAATTATTTTAGCTACATGATGAGATGAGTTTCCATTTCTTGCATATTATGTTTCTTTGGTTCTAAAAACAAGTGTCAGGGCACCTCTGTGGACCTCCTTTTGCAGGATAATATGTGCAAGTTGACTGTTTGCATGTTATGTATGTTGGGCCAATAACCTGACGATTTGTATGGGGTAAATATGTGCAAGATGAGGATTTTGTATGGATTAAGGCCTGTAGAAACAAAACTGTACGTGGGCATGTCCGGTGAATGGTGGTAACAAGAAAACCTTCTCCAAGGATTTCAAGATTTTTCCTCCTTTAATCTCAAAAGTACCTAGGGGAATACTTCTGCATTTTCTTTCTTCTCTTATGTCCCCATGAATGGTTGAGATAGGATGGTCATGCCACTTTGATTGAGATTTATGAATCTTGAAAACTTTGACTGGTGCACACCAAGAAATCAGGAATTCAGAGATTTAAGATTGGTTTATCCTAATGCAGTTCTGTGTTGACTGTTGATAGATTTTCATCAACCATATTTCCCAGCAAATAAAAAATTTTCTCTGGCAAGGGAAGCAGAGTCAATCTGTCAATCAAGAAATTGGAATGGTTCTAGCATTCTACCACTAGCTGTCTTTAAAATTCAACTCTCACATCCTATTGTATGGCTTTGGAGGTTTTTGGTATTCTTTTGTGTTGGATCTCTAGTAATTGTCGCCTGTAGCTTAATCTCTTATATTTGTTGTGTAAGATAGTGCTTGTCGAACTGCTCTTTGCAAGGCCAGAAAAGGGGGATTTAAGGATACATATCCTGATGACCTGCTAGCTCCTGTTCTTAAGGTTAATTCTTTTTTGCTTTGTTCTTTTCCTTCACATAGAAATTTCTGTATGGAATAAATTAAAAAAAGATAAAAGATAAAATGCCTTCTCTTGGAGCTTTTTATTAATTTGGTTATGGCTTATATTTATGGGAGCTTCCACATTTTGTTCTATAGGCATTGTTGGATAAGACTCGGTTGAACCCAAGTGAAGTTGGTGATATTATTGTTGGCACAGTCTTGGCACCCGGATCTCAAAGGGCAATTGAGTGCAGGATGGGAGCATTTTATGCTGGATTTCCTGGTTGGTTGACTTCCCTTGACTTTGCAACGGTCATAGCTTATTCATTTTTTTCTTCTTTTACATTTTGTTTTTTTTTCATGAATAACAGATACGGTTCCACTCAGAACTGTAAACAGACAATGTTCTTCTGGTCTTCAGGCTGTTGCTGATATTGCAGCTGCTATAAAAGCTGGTTTTTATGATTTTGGTATGGTTTTCTGTGGGTTGACTGGTTCTGTAAATTTCTGGCTGATCCTCTGGCTATATTAGGTCTTTCTTACTTATGCAGGCATTGGTGCTGGGGTGGAATCAATGACTGTAGATCCAGTCAGATGGGATTGGCCTGCTAATCCCAATGTATAACTTATGTTATATTGTCAATTGAAATTTTCTTGCTGTAGTGCTGCAGTTATAGTTTCATAGTTAATTTGAATGTAAAAAATCCTAAGATCCTTTTGCATCAAAAATCTACTTTATATTCCTCAGGCTCAGTTATTTGCACAAGCCCGAGACTGTTTACTTCCAATGGGCATTACATCTGAGAATGTGGCTGAACGTTATGGCATAACAAGACAGGAGCAAGATCAGGCTGCTGTGAGATTTGTGGCTATTGATTTTATCCCTAAAAGAGATTGCATTTGTAAATATTTTTTGTTCAAAATTTCTAATGCCTCTCATTTTGTTTAGGTTGAATCTCATAGGAAGGCAGCTGCAGCAGTAGCCGCTGGTAAATTTAAAGAAGAAATCATTCCTGTTGTTACAAAGGTACTTAAAGCATGAGAGACACCCTTTGTTTGTTATGGTTCTTACTTGTTTGTAGCAGTTCCAGAACTATACGGAATAAAAACCAGGAATATGAAATAAATAGCAATGATATTAAGGGAAATAATGGCCAACTGTTCAATGGGTTTCTTAACAACATGGTGATGCAATGATAACCATTAAACCCTTACCAGAGATATTAGGGACAAATTTTTTTGACAAGTTAAACAGAAACAAATCACTAGAAATCTTGATGTGCTCTTTCGTCTGCTGCAAACAATTTCTTTGTTGGGTTGTCTTTTGATGTTATTTCTCTTCAGAACTTTGATCCTGCGATATTACCTTTTGAAGGTTGTAGACCCCAAAACTGGAGAGCACAAGCAAGTGACAGTTTCTGCAGATGATGGAATTCGTCCAGATACATCAATTTCAGTTCTTTCAAAACTTAAACCGGCTTTCAAGAAGGATGGGACAACAACTGCTGGTGAGAAGCAAATAGTTTGTGAATTTTGGTTCCTTGGCTAAATCATTGATGATGCATATTGAAGTTCTTTTTCACTTGTGCAGGCAATTCTAGTCAGGTGACTGATGGTGCTGCAGCAGTCCTCCTCATGAGAAGGGATGCAGCAATGAAAAAGGGGCTCCCGGTACTTGGTGTATTCAGGTTGTTTATATATTGTTGCACACTGTTGAACTTTTAATATGCTTGGTTTTTTGTTTGTCTAAGTTGGTTAGTTACTTTACCATAGGGAAGGAAAAATACTAAATTCCCTGGGCTATATAAAGCTCTCAATTTATACTCATGATCTAGTGAACATGATATCTGAACGTCAGTCTTAATGATACCTATGCTATCTGTCTGATTCTGTGCATTTCAATTACCAACAGATATTATGACTGTCAGTTCAACACAATATGCGTGTGAAACTCACCATCAGCTGATGCCTTTTATGCTATTTTGTTGTTTATTTATTGGGTAGTTAGTAATAGATGAAATGTATTTTGTTTGGTCATATATGCAATATCTCCTTTGGAACATTATGAACATGTTATGCATATCTGTGGATGGATAGAAGGCAGCCTGCCAGATACCACAGAGGGTGAGGATTTACAAGTCCTCTTTCCATTGTTTTGTTTTATGAATCTATAAACATGAAACAAAATTATCATTATATATGCACTTAGTGAGATCTGAACACCTACTGCTACAATGGATAAAAGTAAATGCTATCATTCCACTACTTTTTGTTTCTTTTTTTCATTAGCTTGATAAATGGAGCCAAATATTTTTTACCACTCTTTTGCTGCTCGTAAATCATTTGAATTTCTTTTGAAAAGCTTCAAGCTCAACAATCCGACTATATACATGATTCAACATCCTCTTAATGGAGACTCCTGGGATCAATTATAAATTATTTTATCTGATTCCATTTCAATGATGCATAAGAGTAGCTATTCATTTAGAAGCTTAGAGCACATTCTATGTCTATACATGTCTAAGATTTTCTTTCCGCAGGTTTTATCTTGTCTTCTTAGGTTCACCAAATGGGTACAACCAGTTCATAAAATAATTGTTAGCAGTTATCATGGTGCACATATTTGTATTTTTATGTCTACTACAAATCTGACTTGGTATTCTAGAACGTCATAGTCACATCTTAAATACTATGGGTGCGTCTAGGGTCCTATTTCCTTTACTTTTATATTATTTTCTTAGGTGTACCTAATGGTTACAATCACTTCATAAAATGGATTTTAACAAATATCTTGGTGCATTTTATTTTCTTTTTTGAAAAGTTTTTTCATTTAATTTTAGGTACCCTTTTGTAGTTTAAGGAACTACGTATCGCTGGGCTACCTATACCATACAATGGTTCCTATTTGCTCATCAACTTATGCTTGCCCATGAAGCATCCATATAGTAGCTATTTGACATTAATTGCATTAAACTATTTTCATCTATGTTTTAACAACTTAATGGTTGATCTTATGAATTACAGAAAACATGGTAATTTTGAAATTAACTGTTTCACTAGCACCAACTAATTTCCTGTAAAATATCGCTTGCTTATTTGGACAGGAATATCTAATTTCATCATTCTGAACATGTGAATCATTATTCTTATTTTTTGAAGTACCCTACATCTGACCTAACCGTTTGGAATGGTGCAATTTTTGAATGAGCAGGAGTTTCGTTGCAGTTGGAGTGGAACCTAACGTAATGGGAATTGGTCCTGTGGCTGCAATTCCTGCTGCAGTGAAGGCTGCTGGTCTTCAGCTTGATGACATTGACCTTTTTGAGATAAATGAGGTAGTAGTCTAGGGCCAACATTTTCTGTTGAATCCTACAGCAAGGGATAAAGAGAACAAACATTTTTTCTTTTTCTAGGCTTTTGCTTCTCAATATGTTTATTGCTGCAAAAAGCTGAAGTTAGACCCTGCAAAAGTAAATGTCAATGGAGGTGCTATGGCTCTTGGTCATCCGTTGGGTTGCACAGGTATTTTTGCAACTGATAAACCCATATTGTCAGTAAAATTTATTTTTGTAAAAAAATTGATTACTCCTAGACATTGAAATTTTAAATTGATAGATAAGATCATTTAGGTTTTAACACTTCCCTTTATTTGTTGGCTAGTGGAAGGTTTAGTATATAACTATATATAACATGTGCAATTTGAATTAAATAAGGAGGAAACTCATGGGTTCTGCAGATAATAACACCTGGCATTCTACTCTGATGCCATGTTAAAATATTGACCAGTAAGCAAAAAATACAAGATGTTGATTATATCCATAATAAAATATGCCAACACATTGACTTTATTAGCAAGGGTAGAATTTATGCAATAGCCAAATGAAGATGTGTCTTGTTGAATGGAAAGCTTATGATCAACCAATGAAGCATTTTGTAGAATTAATTCTGCTGGACTTTTTGATATTTGTTTTTATCATCAAAGTATGTCAACTAAATATATAATCAAACATCAAATTTAATGAAATTGCTATTGAAAATCTGAAACAGTTTCTTCTTTGAACAAGGTTAAGGGTCAAATTGCATTTGTAACTTGTGTATGGATGACAAAGCAAATTTCTGTTACTCTCGTATTAGTTACCAATTTATATTACTTTCCCATTCGTGAAAAGATTTTGCTGCTGTTATTGGAGAAAGTTCTTTCCAAAGTCTAGATTATTTTATGAAAATTTCTAAAACTGCAAATGATCATCAATCATTTTCCTATACCTAATGTTCCATGTTTCTTGGATTTTTTTTTTTCGATTCATGGGTTATAACCTTATCTTTGTACTTTAAATTCATTCTGATTCTGTGTCTCCTGCACATTATCGGCTATTGAGACATTCTTTGTTACGGGCTATGAAATTTATTTAGCAGCTGAAGTTATGACTGAACCATGAGTTCCATGCCCATAATTGGGCTATTGATTCAGCACAGCATGATGAATCTGAATATTTTCTAGACTATGATCTTGCGCAAAATTATGCTTGTCTCTTACTGGTATTTGGATCAGCTCAATTTGAAATATTAAAGAAACCAAGTATTCTGATGGCAAATAAATTCAGTCCATGAATCTCATTTGGTAAATGTTCATTTAACGCATAATTAATTTCTACTATAAAATACAGATCCCATGACTCGGAAACAGAATACTACAGATAATTAGGTATTGCTTTTCCTACACTATCAGAGGAGATTGAAATCACATGTCCTCTAATTCGTTGACAGTAAATTTCGTAGGATATCCTATTGATCAGAAACTTAATTAAAATGGAATAGCTCTTTTTCCTTGGAATTCTAGTTTATTTTAATTATATGTTCTTGACTTGTTATGAGTGCTGAACATTGCTATCTCTGTAACGATACATAACATGTTCATTTTGTGGGAATTCTAGTTATTTTTAATTATATAAATTTGTTATGAAAGCTGAACATTTCTATCTCCAAAAAGATATATATAACCTGAAACCTTTCTTTCCTTGTTGTAGGTGCCCGATGTGTGAGTACTCTTCTATATGAAATGAAGCGAAGAGGCAAGGACTGCAGGTTTGGAGTCATTTCTATGTGCATAGGTGACACACTCGCATCACAGTTCATGTGCCCTTATCGACGTCTATTCTTGAAGCAATTCATCTCATCATTTCATGCTGTGTCGCAGGGTCGGGTATGGGGGCTGCGGCTGTTTTCGAGCGTGGAGATGGTGTGGATCAACTCAGCAATGCGAGGCAGGTCATCTCCAACAACTAGTTGTCCAAGGATGCATTCGCAATCCTGTGTTGCTTTATCTCATCGATGACCAACAATTATGCCAATAAGCTCATCTGAATCATACCCAAGCATCACTCGGAATTGCCTTGAGAATTAGAATGATTCTTGGATAATAAGCCAATTCGACAATGTTAATTTTGTCTTTGCAATGAGACTGAGTTCATGCTAGAACATTTATCTGTGCCACCTCAGATTGTCACTCATGTTTGGAATTTCTTTTCTAGTCCAGTTGTGTGTTGATTCGGTTATCTTTGGCCAAATTACAATCATTTTTTTGGTGTTAGCTATATAAAAGAAATATAGTACAAAACAATTGAAATTAGTTTTTGGATATTTATCTCCGGTCATATGCTGTGCTCTCAGTATGCTTAAAATTTGTATTTCTGTAGTTGACTTTACATATCATCCCTTGCTAATCTAGAAATATCATACTTGCCTCTTCGAACTTTTAATATATATATATATATATATATATATATATATATTTTTTCTTCAAATAATTAAATCCTTGATATATTCAATGTTCACATTTTGCATCCACCAATAAATTCAGATTAATCTGCCAACGAATTTATAAACGAAAATTTAAATATTTAATATATATATCATCGCTTTACTGTTATTTGAATTTTGTTTTTTGAACTTAAATTTAGCGGGCCAAATGGAAAGAAAGAAATAATTTATGAATTATATACATAAACGAATTTTTAAGAATATTAACATTTCAACGTCATCGTGTTGCCGGAGAAATGATGATGAACTATAATAATGTAAATATATGATCTTATCTCATCAATACCAACTTTATTTAATAGGGACACATGAGATAATTCATATGATGAGAGCTTATATACTAGAATTGATATGAGCCTTATACTAGGAGAAAGAATATACTAGGCGGAAAGGTATTTGCAAGTTTTAAAAACATATATAATAATGTCCTCCAAAATTTAATATATAAATCGATGAACAATAATTATCTTGAATCAAAGGACATATAATAATAATAATATTATTATTAAATTAATCAAAGTACCCTTTAATATTCTCATAGTGCCAATAAAAACAAGTACAAATATGATGGGTGCGCCGAGTCGTGGTCAGAGCACGTCGCCGCCTCGCGATTTCCAGCGACAAAAGGGAGGTCACTCGTTTTTGGGCCGTCCCCATCCCGACTCGCACGGCTCCCACCACGTGCATCGACGCCGTTACTCGACCCTTCCCATCTCCGAAGAAAAAGGGCCATATGTTAGTTTTCGTCGCGTAGAAAACGATAAAGAGAAGGACAGAAGAATTAGGAAACGAACTCTGTTGATCTCCTCCTCCCTTTCCCCCCTCCTTCTTCGAGTCTCGCATCGCGCCTTCCCCGCCCCCCGCCCTTCAAGAAACGACCAATTCCCGATCCCTCCTGGGACCAATCCCCAATTCTTGATCCTTCCCACCCTTCTGTACGTCTCTCGATGTCGTCTCGATCGTCTTGTACGAGATCATCGTGATTCTTGGAAGGATCTTGGGCCGTAGATCGACATGGAGGAAGCTCTCGGGGATGATCAGGGCGATCGGCCCTCGCCGGACGATCTGCCCGTCGAGGCAGCGGGACCCTCGGCCGGGGGCGAGGTCGCGCCGCGGGTCCCTCGTGCGAGCGCGTCTTCCGCCCCGGTCTCCCGCTGCTCGTCGCCGCTGGCGAGGATACGGCAGGCGGGGCATGCCCGCAGCAACAGCTTCCAGAAGTGGCGCTGGCACATGCAGCGGGCGTGGAGGTGGGGTCCCGGCGGCGGTGGCAGCGGCCTCGGTAGCGGTAGCAGGGAGCAGAGCGTCCGGGCGACGATAAATTTTGAGATGATGGCGAATCAGAAGCGGCAGTGGTATCAGATCAAGGCCAAATCACGGGTACCGTCACGTCTCTGCTTCCTTTTGACCTAATCGGTTCTTGGACGATTGCTTTTCTTACAGCAAGTGTTTCCTTCCATTTAATCCTTATAATTGAAAGGAGACCATAGTTTTTGTGGATCGCGCTCACACGTCGCGTGTGGATGTTAAAAACATATGCTTAATTGCCAAGAAAATGCAGAATCTTAAAAATTCAATCGCTTTCCCCTTATGTAAAGCAAAGAGGCTATTTTAATAGGTTGTCCTAATTCCTTTCTTTTTGGTTTCTTTCTTTAAACAAGTATTTGTTTTAATTTAATTGTTATAAGGCAGATGAGATGTGTTGCATGTGGATGCGAAATTTATAGGCTTCATTCTCAAGAAAAATGCAAAACTTATAAAGTCAATCACACACCAATTATATTAAGCAAAGAAGCTATACTCATGGGTTGACCTAATTCCTTTCCTCGTGGTTTCTTTCCTTTAAGGCAAGCGATTGTTTTAATTTTGGTTGTAATATTAGCTAATAAAATGTGTTGTATGTGCTTTATTCTCAAGAATATGCCAGATTTATGTGGTTCATTCCAAGAAAATGCAAAATCCATAAATTTAGTTATGCTCCTCTCATTTGGATCTCCGTTGGATGGATGATATTGCTAAAGAAAACAATTGATGTTTGCTGAGTTGCACTGCTATTGAGAGTACATTATTATGTTAGTTCATACTATAAACAAGCTGCAGCTGGACCTTTTTTTTGTGGCTATTGAAATGTGTTCTTTTCTTTTTTTACCTACATTCAAGATTAGGAACTAAATTTATTTTTCTCTAGATTACTTCTCATGGTTGCATGAGGTTGCTTAATAAATAATTAACAATTCTTTATCTTTAGATAAGAGTCATATAAATCAGATTTCTAGTTCTTAAAGAATATAACTTTTACATTTATTAGTAATATGTTTACATTTTACTTCGATCTCTTGCATCCCATAATATTATGGTTGTAGTTAAAACAAAACTAACAAAAAGGTGTGCCTTTAGACATTAGGCTCCTGGAAAACCTTACAAGGCTCATGATGGACCTTGGTGAAGTTTGCTAGCCTTTCTTGGGTGATGCTCAATATATGACCTCAATGAACCTCCCACCTTGCCTTTTGATGTGGCTTTGATAAAACTGTTTCTTTCTCTGTCTTTTTTTTTTTTTCATTTATGTGATGCTGCTGTCCCTTGATAATTGATTACGCATGTTTAAGCATTGTTTTCCTTGCAAAAATAATGGCTAGAGTTTCTGATAAAAAAAGGAGTACAAACATTATATATCAAACATGTTAATGGATATGCTTGTTTTGGGTACTGATCCTTCTTCTGGATGGTGTGCATCACTTGTGTTACCCAGCTGAGATTGATTATTAACACAGTTGTATCAGGTGGAATACGTTGTGCTACATAAATTGCTAAATTGTTTGTGATATATGGAGGGGATGACTAATTGTTTCATATCTTGCTATGGTATGCCTTAAAGCATGTGCTTTAGTCTTTTGTTTAGTGAAGACATTTGGGATAATCTGAGGTTGATTAAAGTGAGTTGATTACAGTAGCTACAATCAAATTGTAATAGGAAAATGACTCAGTTTGGCTGAGGTCCACCTTAGTTTGTTGTCCAAAAGTCAAGTAAAAGCAAAACCTTGCAGCTTATCTTCTGAAGAACACGAAGAGGATAAATGGTATATACACAGTCACATTTATAATTTCCAAACTCAGACCAGCCTAGTCAGTTGTCCATTTATATCATTTGGCATGGGATATTTTTCCTGAAATTTTAGTGACATGCAACATGAACTTATTATATTAACCAGCATGGCCTATTAGTTTGAAAAGCAGCTAGAATGTGAGGCCACATAATTACAGGTACCTGAGGAGAGATGTTATAAGCATGGAGCTCTGTATTTATTTTACCAAACTTGTCATTTTTGGTAGTGATTTCAATAGGCGTTCGGGCGCCCTCGGGCGAGGCGAGGCGAGGCCCGAGCGCCTCGCTTCATTTCCAGGCGGCACTCTTCAAAGAGGCATCGCTTGGGTGCTTGCTCGAGCCCAGGCGCTGGGCGCTTCGGGCACCTCGCCTCACCCGAGCGCCTCGCTTTATTTCCAGGCGGCGCACTTCAAAGAGGCGTCGCCTGGGCACTTGCCCAAGCCCAGGCGCTGGGCACTTCGGGTTAGCGCCCGGGTTAAACCAGGTGGACGAGCGCCTAGCGCCTCGGGTGTTTTTGGACCTTGGCACCTTTTGGCGCCTAGCGCTTTTTAAATCACTGATTTTTGGTCTTAAACAAATTTCTACTGCGTTCTGAATTGGAGTGGTGTATAAACAAATTCCTAGTGAAAAATAAATACAAAATGAGAAATTATCTTGGATCTTCTATATTATGCCACAGTCTGCTCTCTCTGCCTTGCTTGGATGCAGCTTAGACATGTTAGACTAAACTTTTTAAGATTAACTTGTCATTTGTGCATTTTTTACCACATTTGTTCACGAAACAAAGCAAGCTAGGACATGTGACGTAGCTTGCAGTTCCAGATTTCCAGTGATATAGTGTTCCTCGTCTTTAACTTCTGCGATTCAAAGTCTAAACCGCCATAAACAATGCTTTCCTCACTTTCTCTCAATCTGTACTTCTATTCACTTCTCATTGGTTCATTGTGCTATCCTTTTGTGTAACACTTGACATCTATCTCAATATCCCCAATTCTGTGATTCTTAACATTTAACATAACTGGTAGAGGAGAAAAATAACAAAAACCAAGGCATTTAAAGTCCAAGTATACCTAAAAAAGGTTTATTAGAAAAGTATGGATTGTCAAAGGTGGTGCAGTAAAATATGATATGCCATCTATTATCCCATACTTCGGTCCAACTAGCATGGGTCTTCTGGTTGTTCTTAGTCTTTTCAGCGTATCATGGAGCATGATTCTACGTTTCCAACGTATAGGTCTGATGACCTATCGAGTACTGGCACATGGCTACGAACACTGTGTACTCAGATCTTAAAAGAATGACTGCAGCACGTGCTGGTATACCCTGTGTTGGTATGTAGGCATGTATTGGACCCAAACCAGTCCGGCCAGGGACCAGCATGGATCTGGTACTTGTATCAAACCATGCTGGTGGAGTGAGGACAGATTGTGGCAGAATTGACGACTTCAGTTTTCAAGATGAGCTACATATATGACACTTGCTTACATAGTAAATGCTCTAATTGATACCGGTGTTTTTAAAAGTGATAGGCACTAAGGTCCCAAAATGCTCAAAGCGCTAGGTGCCCCCTAGAGCGAAACAATGCGCTCCCTAATATTAAAATTTAAAAACTATATATTATGATTGATAAATATGATCATAATGTGGTGAACTTAGAATTCCAAAGTAACTCCTAATAGAGTAACAATGCACCACCTCAATATGGTGCAGCGGATGAGGTTGTCGATGACGGCGATGAAGCTGGAAAGGGTGGCGGATGAAGCTGCAGAAACGAACGAAGTGGATGAGGTTGTCGACGACAACGGACAAAGCGAATGGAGCATACGAAGGCGGTGGACGAAGCTGTAGCGGCGAATAACATGTATGAAGGCGATGGACGAGCAGTAGGTTTTCACTTTTGGTCTCTTTCATTGGGTCGGCGTTAGGGTAAGTGCTCGTATAGTCAGTTGGTTTGATTGAATCGACTTCCCTGCACAGTCGAACCCAGGCTCGAGGTCAACCTGATTTGGCTCAAGCTGCTCAGCACTTGGGCTTAGGCGCGCACTTAAGCGCTTCGTTGAAACTCTTCGTACTGAGATGTTGCGAGGCGCTTGGGTCTTGCCTCACCTAACTCGAATGCTTAGGCGAGCACCCGTATGCCTTTTGAAAACACTGATTGTTCTGTAAGTTACTTTGAGCATGACAAAGACTTGTAGTTGTTGATGTTTGGAGATGTCGAGAAAAAAATATTTTCTTGTTTGAAGAGAGCATTTATTACTCAAAAGTCAAATTATCCACCTTTCTTTGAAAAAGAGTGAAATGGTATTTAAAAGCCTTGGTGTGTACTGTTGTTGGAGTTGTGGAATCTAGACACTTATACATTAATTATTTTGAGTTAATGTTGATTGCTTGTTGATAGTGTAGTAACTGGTCTCAGTTGTCAAGTGATGATAGAAGTTACGCATCAGATCTCTTGTTAAAGCAAATTTGCTACATTGCTTGCAGCAGTTGTAATAGCATTTTTGACCAGTGATGCGTGGTATGCTTCTTTGGAATACATTTGTAGACTATACTCATCTATGCAGTCAGATAGTTCAGGGTGTTATTTTTGGTCTATTAAGTACTGCATTGATGTTGCTACAATTTTACTTCAGTAACATTTCTACTTGTCTAAGTTTTTTTAAAAGCAGTGATTCTTTAGATGCACTTGTGGCTCTCTGGTAAGAGTCCATTCATATTGAACAAATATTTGAATTTGCTTGTTGGCTGATTTCTTCATTATATATCTTCCTGATTTTTTAATCCCTCGTTCTGCTTAATGCAGTTTGAGACTGTTGCTTATGTAAATTTGCTGTTTCAAATTTCTTTAGAGGATAACTTGAGCTCAAGATTTTATTGAACTTAACCTTCTTGCCTGCTCTCTAAGCATGATTTTCAAAGGTTTCCAAGCTGAGTTGTTAAAGCTATGTGGATCTATTTTAGAGATTGTCTAGAATGATTTCTAACAATTTAAGATAAGTTCTATAGTGAAATTGGTTGTGCAGGTTGTTTGACATATTACTTGGTAAAGGTTGTGTTGGATCGTATGATGAGAAGGGTCATGAAATAAGAAGGGAATATCCTAATAAGGTTGTGTTTAACTTATTAGGATTGGCAGCATGGAATAAGAATTCCATGGTATACCGGCCATACTTCCTCTATCGTCACCCAAATCAGTTTCTGGTATACCGATGTAGACCATTTACTGACATTAATTTTCAATAGATTTATATTTGTGCCAACCAAAACCAGTACTATTCCAACCACTACCTACCAGTCTTAGGAAGAAGTAAACCAGGATTTGAATTCTTACAAACATCGATAACATTGATATTTTTGCATTATCTACTCACGGACATTCTTTTTCCTAGTAACTAACTGGAGAATGAAGCTAACATGCAATTTTAGATAACTATGAAATATTTCACCTAGTCAGATAATTAAGCGAACGCATGAGAACCACTTGCTGTTTTTCTTGTTTTTAGATCCCTTTGATTTTATTGTAGCTTATACCTTGCTCACAGTCAGTAATTTATCATCCACAGTCAATTATTGATTTGTAACAATCAATTTTTATTAGATTTGAATTGCTGCTTCAGACATATAGTGTGTTGCTTTCTTGAATTGGGTTGCTTTGATGCAGGATCATATGCAACATAATGAACCATCATCACTATATGAGCACTTCTTCATTGTTGGCCTTCATTCATATGCAAATGTTGAAGCCATTGAGGAGGCTTTTGCAAAACGCAAAACTTGGGAGTCAGAGGTGGCAAAATCAGAAATCTTGGACCTTAGAAAGCTTCAGTATCATGGGTGTATACCTACTCTGGAACCTCAGGTCTGCTCATTAGATGGGTAGAAATATGTGAATTACCATACCTTTTTGGCATATTTATTTGTATTATACCTCTACAGCTGTCTTTCATTCAATATGACATGGTCAGCCGATACGCAAGTGGTTTTAGTTTGGGAGACATTATGGTTGCCCTTTGTTTATATGTATCAATAAAATCAATTTGCCTTGATGTTTGTTTGTAGTTATATCATGATGCTTCACTCTCATGAACCAGCCTCTTCTTTTTCTATTTCATCTTTGATTTATGTTGAGATTTCTAGTTATTAGGTCTTGTCCTTGAGAGGATCTTATCTTAAAGTAAAAACTTGGACCCAATACATTATCAAAGTGGTAGGCCAAGGTTCTGGCTTGTAATGCAATGGGTTCAAGTCCTATGTTACTCTGAGTCTCTGACCATTGGCTTCAGAAGATATGAAATAAGCTACTTAATTTGTTAAATTGTACTAGTGATTTTGCTTTCTTAATGGCTTTTTTACAATATTGAATAACTAAGTTATTGTTATTTGCTGTTATTGATAATTATTTGTAATCTGTCCATTATTTGTGGTTGTTTTCATATCCTTGCTCATCTCCCTGAACATATATTGCCACCATCAAGTTTTTTTAATATGCCAACAAACTGGATTTCTCTAGCAACTATCTCCATGCATCTGGCTATTTTTGCTCTTTCGATTAGAGGGGTTTTCCTTTTTGCTATAATTTAATCCAAAGAATTCCTTTCAAGTGACTTAGAGTTTACACATTTTTGCCATGTAGTGTAGACTTCAAGTTTGCTAGCCTATATTGTCTGTTGAGGATTTCACTTGGTATCACCATACATCCTCAATTATTGTTGACATATATGGGGCATGTTTGGTATACTTCTCTTTGCCCCCAAAAAATTACCTTTGAAGTTCTTTTTGGAGGTGGTTCATGGAAGTGCTTGCATACCTGTGAATTCATTTATTTACAATTGTTTAATTAGTTTTAGAGGTGCTCGCTGGCCAGTAAAATATTTGGTGAAGCAATTATTAGTAGCTGCAGGTAGTTGTAGAGATTTTTCATTTTGCTCCATTTTACTTAAGATGGATACCAGCATTCTGGTTACTGTGTCAGGTTTCATTTTGATATTCTTTTCTTTGCGCTGTTGTCATTTTGCAAGTTTGTTGAACCTTTGTTTTATTTTTTGGCTATCACTTGTTATCACATACTTCTAATTTGCTACTGCAGATTCTTTTTAAATACCCTCCTGGGAAGAGAGCAGCAATGAGAGAGAATGAGTTACCTGCTTTCTGTTTTCCTGAAGGTGTTAAGGTTTGTTAAATATCTCTTGTAACTAGAGCAAGTACTAGCTCACTAGCTTGTCATACAGAGTCAATGATGAGAAAGTCTGATCTTTCCAATCTATGATTGATACCTTAGACACAATCTATATGATCCTAAATTTTGTGTATTAAGTGTTTACATATATTCATTGCTAGTGTAAGCATGTGTAGGTTCTTCATTTCATCGACCAGTGAGAGCAGCTGTTTTCTTTGTTGCTAATTAGTTTTTCCTGTAGTTTGTTACTTTGTTGTGTATAAATCAGGATTAACTATTAAAATGGCTCGTTTGGTGTCTTCCTTCTTGGGATGTAACAGCAGGCATTGGATAGTTCCCAAGTGTCACAAGGCATGATTAGTGAAAGGATGGATGCATGCCATTTATGCATGTTACAGATGAAATTACTAGCCGATGTGGCATATACAGTACTAGTCCAATCATTTATATTATGTCAATAACTTTGATGATGCACTATTAACCATTCAGTACACACTTTGCAAAAGGATAACTCCATTCACATGTGGATATTGATTTGTTGGTGGTCTTTGGTTTTGAGCATAGGTTAATTAATTGAAGGTGGACACTGGTGTCATGGTAAGATTGCTCTTTTGCGATCTAGATAATCAGATTTGAGTTCTGAAAACAATCTCTTTCCCTTGTAGGGTAAGGTTGTGTACGTTGGCCATCTCTAAACCCTGCATTTATCGAAACCTTGTGCACTAGGCCACCTTTTTATGACTGAATGATGTGTGAACAGAATATTATATATGGAGTATTATGTTTCATTTCTTGCCTTTTTTCTCTCAATCTGGTTTGCTGCATTGCAGCTTTCTCTGATAAAGATCCAGACAGAAACCATTTCCGATTCTGTATTGAATTTTAATGCTGGACTGTGAAATTGAGTGGAATAGGAAGTTAATGCTGGAAATACAGAAAACAGTTAATAGTTCTATTGATTTTTTAGTTATGCTCTCTATAGTTCAGATGCCTGCATTTTTTTAAAAAAATTCAAATAAAGAAAAGAGTGAACACAGTGCACAATGCTCTCTTCGATCAGCCTTGATTTGAAGTTTGAATTATTATGTTAATTATTTGATGAAACACTACCTTTGGGTCAAACATGGTTTGATCCAAGGTATATAATACCGTATCGTACCGGTGTTTCGAGGTTGGCTCGGTATGGTATGGTACAGTGTACCGAGCGGTACGCTAGGGCGCATCGAACGATACACCTAATTTAGGTGTAAAACCCTCCGAAAATACTTGAAAATAAAAAAAAAAGTTAGGATAGGGTTTTTAAGTTAGAAATAAATATAGTAATAGCATAAGTTTATCAAAATCAATGTAAATATAGTAATAGCATTCTTCAATATTTTTCTTGTGTAAGGTTCGTATTTCAATTCATTACGGATTGTCCTTATGTAAATATTAAAATATCTACAGAAAAATCATTTGAATTGTTAGACTATTTTGTTGCAATATAAACTCTAAAATTCAAATGAATTAAATAATCACAAATGAATTAAATTCAATAACTTTAATAAAACCTAATTAAACTTATTTTACTATCATAAATATTTTTTTTAATATTTAATATGCATGAAATATAAATATTTGACCTATTAAGTATCTAATTTTGAATTAATCAATATTAAACATACTAATCATAATATTAAAGATCTTAATTGCTCTCTAATTAAAGAAAGAGAATACATACCTCTTGATTAGAAAGTTCTTCCTCTTAATCTTCCCAAATTAGTCTTGATTCAATTCACAAATCGTTGTTTTATAGAGTTTACGAGAGCACAAATGTGAGAAAAAAAAAGTTTAAGATAGTTTAAGAGAGCATAAGAATGTAATGGAGTGAAATAGGGGAGAAGGGTTTAAATACTATGAGAAAGAGCTCCAACGGTTAATTTGACCATTGGAGCACTGTAGCACTGTTACCGAGCGGTAACGGTCGATTTCGACCATTATCGAGCTGTGTCGGGCAGTAACCGTCGAAATTTCGACCGTTATCGCCCGATATTACCCCGTATTGTCTGATACGGGGCACTTTTAAACGTTCCGCCCAGTAGCGAGCGGTCCTTGTACCAGTATGCCATCGGACCGGTACGTACCTCCCGTACCGAGAGGTACCATTCGAAATTGCATACCTTGGTTTGATTAAAACAAGTTTCTGTTAGTTACTCTGGGTACCTCAACTAGTTTTATAATATCCATATACATGTTCTAGATGTTTATCACTAAATTAAATTGAAAATCTCTCACACTCTTAAAACTGATATTTTTAGTCGCAGATAGCTATTGATGCTTATCACACATACCTGCAGTTATTATCACAATTACTTGCTCATTTTATTATCCAATTCATTAAGATTGTTACACTGACACCTTATTCTTTAGTTGGTAAGTAATGGGTGAAAATGAATACAAAATTATATGAAAACTGAATTTCTTTGAAATTCGACACTGAGGCAGAGGTGTAATCAAGATTTGCAATACCATCCAAGATGGTAGGGTACGGGCAGTATTTACTGGGTTGTTAACTTAGCTGTATGCAGATCAGGAGACCACCCAGTTGTCCGGTGCAGGGCTTGTACCAGTCAGTTTAGGGCCCGGTCGCCTGGTGCAAGGCTTGTACCACTCAGTATAGGGCCTATACTACCTTGTATAGGGCAGCATAGGTTCTGTACCAGGCAATTATTTTTTGTTTTTTCAGCTTTTTTTTCAGGTTTTCTTGAAACTCAGTATGTATTGTTGTACCAACACTCGATAAAATGGTAGAGAGCAGTAAGGTACCAGTTCGAGCCCTTACCAGTACACTACTGGTATACGAAATTGTTAAGCTTGGTGTACACAAGTTGTGGTCATACTCCTATAGCTTGTTTGTTTTGAGAAATAAAATAGCGTACATCTTCTTTTATATATTGGTTTAGGCAATAATTATTCATTTGTTAAGCACCTAATCAATTGTCTTATTTTGCTTATAATTAGGGAATGTGAAATAAATTTTTGCTCGAATTCACTATTCTTCAAGTTGACTAGACTAAACCTAAGCCTTTAGACGATTGTGGTGGAATATAATTTCATGAGTAACAATATATATTGTTTGAATAAGATTTACTAAAAAGTGATTTTGTCATTTCATTTAACAATGGATTTATCTTTTAGTCATTGTTTGCATTACCGGCCCATACTGGTGTAGTAACCAGCTGTCGATACGTTATGTACTGAACTGTACCAAGTTGTACCGAGCATATCGACGCATGATGCACTAGGGTGTACCGATGAATTCCCCATACCATTCCTCTGTTGGACCAGTACGTATTGCTCATTCTGAGCGGTATGCTTCAGTATGTCAAACCTTGCTTTTAACTCATGGCATTGGAGACTTGGAGCAGTTGAAAAATCAAGATGTCTTTTAGAAGATTGTCTTCGTAGCACTTGCTGAAGGTATGACCGTAAGGTCACATGTTTACCAAATGTTGCCATAGTTGCAAAAGTTGGTTCACGTTGAATTTTTCATTTTGTCCTGTCTATAACAGTTAGTTGTAACACCAAATGTTACCATAGTTATAACAGTTAGGTATCTTCTTCAAAATCATATCGGGACAGAAAGACCCTATGAAGCTTTATTGTTCCTTGGGATTGGCTTTGGGCCTTTCCTGCATCCTGCACAACTTAGGTGGATAGTGAAGAAGGCCTCCTTCCGGGAGCCCGAGCCATCAGTGAGTAGTTGTAACACCAAATGTTACCATAGTTATAACAGGTAGGTATCTTTCTTGAAAATCATTCCATTGATTGTCTTTAATATTCACACTAAACTGCACTTGTCTTGAATTTGAGCTCACCACAGTCCAAAAAGAATGCATCGTGGATTCTTGTCGCGATTCAACATGTAGCATGCTTGTTGTCCAGTAGTTTGGAACTTAGCATTTCAACATCTTGCTGTCATCGGGCGTTTCTATAATATGGAAATATTGGTCCACCAATATACGGACTGGAAATAGTGTTTTGCTTGTTTAAGGTGGTATAAATATGGCTATTAAGCTAGGCCATTTTCTTGTTATTCATGAGTTTATGAACATGTAAAGTCTGTACTTCTAAAAGTTATCTGATGAGGATCGAGACTGGTTTATAGTTTCAGATACTTTGCACTCTGACATGAAGTTTTAGAATTATTCTTAGTTTAGGTAACTAATTCCTTAAAGTTTTTCAAGCTTTCAACTTGATCTTAGTATTTAGAACAAAATTTTGAACTTGCTGGAGTGCTTCAATAATAATCGATGGTGGCAAGGTTCAAAATCTTGGTCCGAAGCCAATAATAATGGCCAGTGGCAGGATCAGTAAGTTATCAGTATGGATTGTTGTACTGACACTCTGTATGTGTTGGTACCGACTGGACTGAGAAAAAGAGGGAGAGAAGAGGGGAGGAGGAGGAGGAGATGGTAGTGGCGATGTGAGGAGGTGGCAGCAAGAGTGACTGGACGAGGGGGATACCGAGGTACTGCTGGCACCAAGACAGAAGAAAGGAGGGAAAAGTGGATAAAAGGAGGGAAACAGATTTCAGCAGAGAACAACTAACGACTGTTAAGAGGAGGAGATGTCAGTGGTGATGTGAGGAGGCTAATACCGTAGCAGCAATGGCAGAGGCTTTGACCAATGCAGAGGAAAGGAGGGAAAAGGCGGGTAAAATGAGGGAAATGGTTTTGATGGACGACAACTAACACCTGTTGGTTGACAGCTGTTTTCAGCCATTCAAACTTGGAAAAATATAAAATTTCTATTCTAAACCGGACCATGCGAAATTGTCCAGTTCAAGTGCTGGACTCTTGTCGGACTGGTAGTTACCTGGATGTAGTGGGCATGTTCAAAACCTTGGATTGTAGTCCTAGAATAGGAAATGGTGAAATCTGTTGTTCTTTTCTGAGGATTCATTGCTAAGTGCGTCACTGCTTTGGGCCTGATCTAATGAATGCTATCAACTTCATCTCTTTTTTTCACATTAACAATCTTTTAATCCTGTTATTGAATCTAACAAATCACCTTGTATTTTGCATATTGAAGTTTAAAGATATGGATATGTTGTGAAGATAACCTTTCTTGTAACTTGTTACTGACACTTCCTTCAAATATTAATTTTCTGAGCCAGTTGTTGGTTTTCAGCTTATTAACAAGATTATATCCTGATATACTGAAGAATGATGATTTGTTGTGTAACAGAATGCTTTTACATGAAATATGATCACGTGTTAAAATGGTTGATGCAGGCTCGCTTGCTAGAGAGAACACCATCTATGAGTGATCTCAATGAGGTCGTGTTTGGCCAGGTAAGCCAGAGATGGATTATCATCTTTAGATATTGAGCACTTTAAGAAAAATAGAAAGTAATGCTGATTCTTTTTGCGGTTAATTCTCAAGTGCTGAAATTACAGCCTAATTGTCAACAAAGATTGACATTTAATTTCTAGAGGTACTGACTCCAATCAGCATGTTAAGTTTCGACAAGTACCACTTCTACACTTTTGCTACTAGTTTTTCGAGATTGTTTCTCGCGAGGTAGCCAGTTGGGACTTACGGCTTTGTTGTTGTTGTATTCTGGGGAGGTAGCCCCTAGCAGTAGGTTTGGATTCATAGCTTTGGATCCAAGTTTCTGGCTATTTGGGGATGGTTTTAGGTCATTTTTGGCTCTTTTGATGGAGATGAGATCACCTTCAGGTTCTATGTTTGGGGCACAATGAAGAATGGCTCATTAGAAGTCTTATTGGATTGGCAAAGAAACTTAGATTTGCATTAGGATGTGATTTTGTTATACTTGTATGGCCCAAACTTTAGTGAGATAACAACTTCATTGGTATTTTGGATCGTTTTCCTATGGCTTGGTGCTTCTTATTAATTGCTCATTTTCATCCATGAGCGTGATTGCTTTGATGCCATTTAAGCTCTCCACATATTCCTAGTTAAGATTCATTCAATGTTTGGTGGTCCATGTTCTTGGGAGATAAGTTATCCATGTGTTGATAAGTGATGTATGATTATCAACCAGAGAGACACCATGCTAAAATTTGGTTTGAATCTTCAATTTGGGTAGTAAGAGTCGAGATTTGTGATACAATATGAATAGCACTTACCAATCCAGCAGCCTAACAGTACATGGATCAAATTTAATTAGGCAGCAAAACTCTTGGTTTTTCAGCTTTTTCCAGAAATTTTTTGGGAACTCGATATGTACCAGCATGCTGACACTCAGGACACCAGCACGGATTGATATGGCACCTGCCCAAGCCCTGCCTGATACAATACCATTATCTGAAATTGCGACCTTGGGAAGAGCATGCCATAATACCATACTTGTGCTTGGATGATCCAGATACTTGGGGTAGGTTCTGGGGTGCTGAACACATTGAATAGTCTATGTTGTTGAGACCAAGGTTATACTGATTGGTAAATGCCAACTTGTTGCTCATGCTGCTCGTTGTTGCTGGCCCATCCGTTTTGTCTCCTCATCTGCCTCCGCTTCTGCTTCCACATCCTTCTCCTCTTCTTCTCTGCTGCCATCGCCTCCTCTTCTCCTTTCTCCCTTCCCTTCTTCTGCCTCTTCTCCTCCTATCCTCTTCGTATTCTTCTAATTTTCTTCTTCTCCCTCTTTACATGTGCGCGCACGTGCACACACACACACACCCCTCTCACCCTCGAATTTTCTCGGTGCTACAGTATAAACTGGCGTATCATGTGTCAATATGCTAGCATGGAATGTAGCCATACTGGTCTGGCCATGGACTGGTATGAGTTCGGTAAGCGAAATGTCAAACATTGGTTGAGACCAAGGTATGCAATATCGTACCGTGCCGATATTTCGAGGTTGGCTCTGTATAGTACGGTACCATGTACCGAGCGGTACACCTAATTTAGGTGTAAAACCCTATGAAAATATCTGAAAAAAAAGTTAGGATACGGTTTTTAAGTTAGAAATAAATATAGTAATAGCATAAGTTTAGCAAAATCAATGTAAATTAGGTAACACTGTTACAGTGTAACACTATAGCACGTTCCGTCCGGTAGTGGGCGGTCCGCGTACCGGTATGTCGTCGGACCGGTACATACTGTACGGTACGAGCGGTTTTAAATATTTCTTCCTCTTATTATAGCACTGTTACAGTGTAACACTGTAGCACGTTCCGTCCGATAGTGGGCGGTCCGCGTACCGGTATATCGTCGGACCGGTACATATTGTACGGTACGAGCGGTACTATTCGAAATTGCATACCTTGGTTGAGACCATTACAAGTCTCTAAGTTGTAACCTGCTTTCTGGGATGATAGCACACTTGGTGCTTATATCATTTTTTTTATTTATCTTAACCTTGGCAAATTCAGCATGATATTTTTCTCGATTTGTGCGTGTCATCCTTGCACAGGGGTATTTTTCATGATATTTGTGCGTGTCATCGATTGACATGATATTTTTCATGTCAATCACAGTTTTTGTACTTGAGAATAATCTGGCTAGTCCTTTTTAATGTAATGCCAAATAGTCATATATTTGTTCAACTATTAAAATAAATGTCTTTTCTATGGTAGGCCTTGATCATGAAGTTTTGATTTTTGTTGTTCATTTAGTGAAACAAGCTCTATTTATTCACTTTAATCTTTGTGCAGGAGCATCTATCTAGGGATGACTTAGCTTTTGTCTTCTGCTTGAAGGTCTGTTTTTTAATTCTTGAGATGATCACCTGTTCTTCCATGTAAATAGAATTGATTTTACATGCTCTATGATTTATATTTGGTGGCCTTTTTCTTTAGAACTTCATCTGTCTATAATATTATAACGTAAACTAGTTGGAATTGCCATTTCCTTTATGTGCTCAAAGAAAGAAAATTGTGTTTTTCTCTTAACAAGGCTGATAAGAACTTGAAACCTGGATGTTAAGAGGATTCAAATCTTTTGTTGAGGAAATGGAAGATTTAGATTTAAGTGTGAGTGAAATGCCATTGTTATATCTTTATAATGGTGTATGCACATGAATTAAATAAAAAACGTTTTGAAATAAATCAGGGATCATAGTTCATCCTAGTATGCTTCTCTGTTGATGTTAGATTTATGACTTCTAACATAGTGCGTTTATTTTCTTATGAATACATATTATGTGGAAGTTTAGATTTATTATAAAAAGTAGGTATGAAATTTAACAGAAACCAATTTAGATGGTATTTTTCTAATTTTCACATTTGCGCAATATGGTATGAAGCTTACATACTGGTAGTTATGAAACAATGCAGCCAACAAATTTGATCCATCTTAAACTGAGAACTTCACTAGAATTTGTTTGGATCAAAGGACATAGTTGTTCTATACTATTCAAGGTAGTAAGGCAATGATTTACTTAATTTTGGTTGTATTAAACCAAAGAGCTCATCATTTGTAAAACCAAGGCTAGTGTGAACAATTGTTGTTATTTTTTATTTTTAATTCTGGAAGACATTCATATTGTGTTTATGTTTTTTGTGTTATTTACTTGCTCCACCCATAATAGTTGGGAAAATTAGGAAGACATGATATATTAATATGAATTCTGCTTGAGAATTGTTATTCGTGCTCATTGACATGCATTGAAATAGAGTTATTTAGTTTTTATTGTGAAGCACAAACACTTCAAAATGCTTCCGGTGTTTGTTAAATGGCAATACTTGTCAGATACATGCTGACATACATTATTACTTCAAAAGCACATATTTACTTTGTTAAACATCTTCATTAGGCTTCACATGTTGAATATTAGCAGCATCATGTATTTTGAACTTCTGGTCTATCATGATGTTATTATCCTCTTTAATGTTTTGTAAAATTATTGCCTTGTCATACCTTTCAAAAATAGCACATTTTGCTACCTACGTGTCTTGTGTCTTTCTCCATGCTTCATAGCATTTTTGGAATGAGAACAACTTTAGTTTAGTGATTTGATGGAGTTCCTGCTTTGCAGTTGGTAAACTTTTGCTTCGTAAGAACACAAGTTTCAGATTCTAGTGTTTGAAGAGATCCAGTATTTTAACGACTTTTGCTGTTTCTGTAAATAACTTTCACATGAAAATTAGGAATGTTTCAGGCAATTACCTCATTTGGATCCAAATGTGGTCTAGGTTTGGTTGCGTCCTTCCATTTCGGGTCATGTTTCTTTTAGTCAAGTCGGGTTGATGTCAATTGCATGTAGGTTGTTCTTTCACAACTTGACCAAGTCCCATTAACATGGCAATTCCCTGAGTTCTGCTGTTGTTTTTCATGGAAGTGCCTGCCCTTGGGTAGAAAAAGTCAAAAGGTGATTAATGTGTTTCAAAAATTGATTCATGAAATTTGTGTGCTTTAACAGGAGTAGCTCTTGGATATGTTCACTTTGATGTGATATGTAGATGGCACCATTCAGTTACTCATGAAATAGATTACTTTTAGGCTTTTATCAACTAGTATTAGAATTGTTGTGCTTGATATTTATCTGTCTTTTTCGTATTCCTGTAGTTGGATAAAGCATGCAGTTTGAGCATATTTAATTCTCTTATGTCCATGTTTTCTCATATATCCTGGTCATTTTTTATGCTTCTCAGGCCTCAGACAATGCTCCATTTTATGGTGTTTGCCTGCATGTCCAGGAGATAGTTCAGAGAGCACCAGGTATTTTAGGTGCTGTTTCGCCCCTCCCCCATTCTTCTTGCAAGTCTAGCCGGTTCTTGGTTTCTGCTCCACGTTGTTATTGCTTACTTACAAGAGTCCCTTTTTTTGAGCTCCATTATGAGATGCTGAACAGGTTTGCCTTTGTTCACTCTAGTTAATATGATATATTCAAATATTATGCTTTTTTATTAATTTTTTCTCTCACACACTGTTGGTCTCTAAGTGTTCTGTCATTTTAGTACCTGATGCTTATCGTACTTTGTATTCTCTGACAGCATAATTGCACAGGAGCGCCTTGACAGGATAACACATTTTGTTAGTGAAATGGCTGTTACAGATTCTATCTCACATGGGGTCACAATTCCTGAACAATTATATGAGAATTCTGAATCCCCCAATAAGCTATTGTTTAGTAGTTGGATGGAATATGCTATACCTATTGATAGTGTATCCAGTCTTGTTTCTTCATCGGTTTTTCCACTGGAGAGGGAGGTGTCACCCTCTCCATGTAGGACTTTGGAATCTCATTCCCCAGAATCTGCCAGTGAAGCTTCAGATTTTTGTCACCTGAGGGAACTAGATCGGGAAACTAGAAGGGTTTGGCAACACTATGATGATAATATATCTGAGACATCAGGATCACGTTCTGATAGTTTTGAAAGATTAAATGGATGCTTTGACAATGGGCAGACTTCACCAGATATTGGCATGATGTACTCTTCTGCAAGTGGCAGACTACACCGTGTGGAAAGCTTGGAGTCTGTGTACAGGTGGTAGAAATTCTTATTTTAGATTTTTTTTATCTTTTTTTATTTTGTGAAAGACAATATTTATTATCCTAATTCATCTTTCGAGTTCTTTTTCCAATACTAGATGCCAAACTTCTATTATCTTTTTAGCATCATGGAGTAAATAGCCTATCTGAAGATGATGATATTCTTATCCATTCCAATGTTTGAATGAGTTTAAGTGGTTTTGGACAGTTCAGTTAGAGATGTGGGATCTGATGATGATGATGATGAATATGAGTTAAACTCCAAGCAAGAAACAAGTGTTGGTGATGAAAAAGTGATGGAGTGGGCTAAGGTACTTTGTTTGACTTTGAAATGAGAAATGGTAGTTTCTACTATGTCCCTATGTTCTTTTAAACCAAAGCTTTTGCTATCTTTGTTGCAGGCCAATAATAATGAACCTTTACAGATTGTTTGTGGCTATCATGCTCTTCCTCTCCCACCTCGAGGAGGTGAAATCATATTTAACCCGCTGGAGCATCTACAGCCCATCAAGTATTGCCGACCTTCGGTATCATCTCTTGGGTTCGATGGTATATCTAATGCAGTTCCTTCTTCACCAAAACAAGCTATTGAGGTAAAGTCTGCCATCTGTACAGCCACTCTATTTAGTGGTCTGTTCCCTTTTTTTCTCTAGTTCTTTTGTTTAACTTGATTTTCTAAAGCTGAAGTTATTCGACAAGGTTAACACACGATTAGCAGTTGCTGAAGAAGCTCTTGCATTGTCAATCTGGACTACTTCTACAATTTGCCATTCTTTATCTCTTGAAACCGTGAGTTTTCCATACCTGACAGATCAGCGGGTGTAATATTTTGGGCCATGATAGAGTTTTATTTATTTTTCAGTTTTCTATTTACCTATTGCATCAGTGGGTATGAAATGATTACACAGATAAAATTCTGTCCTTGAGTTGATTTTTAGTTTGATCATTGTTTTAACTTGAGCTTGGTAATTCTGGTTTGGTACTTATTTGATCTAATTGTTGAATGATAAATTAGTTGTTTTGGATACTTTAATATATTGGACTAAATGCTATCACAAATTGCTTGTGTTATGTATCTGCATACTCAACCACATGTTTTACTGGTTCTCATTTTTTTCGTGTATGATAATCTACTCTGAAGGGAAAACTGATGGAGTTTCTCTTTCAGGTTTTGACACTCTTTGCTGGAGTTCTATTGGAAAAGCAAATTGTTGTCATATGCCCAAACTTGGTTTGTCTACTGTCTAAGCTATCTTTTGTTGTCATGAATCAAATTTCAGTGCTTGTGTTTATACTTAGTCCAGGGTGACATTAATAAACTAAGTGCAGGGTGTCCTCTCAGCCATAGTGTTGTCCATCATACCCATGATTCGTCCATTCCAGTGGCATAGCTTGTTGCTTCCGGTGGGTTTATTAGCCTAAATCTCCTTTCAGGAAAAAGCTTTTGTACTTTTACAGACATTTACATCTATATTTTTGCCTTTAAGAATTAGAGACTTGCATTTGATTTGATTGTCTTACATTCATTTGTTGACCATCTGAAATATATTCCTTCTCATGGAAGGTGACTATTAGACTATCAGACTAATTTGAGAAAAGACAATCTTTTTAAGTTAAATTTTACATTTATTATGAACTTTTAACTTCGTTCATGGTGGTGTAGCACCATATTTCCTCTTTATGACTTGGATTCACTATCACTTCTTAATTTAGTATCCATAGGCAAACTTTCACATATGATCTTTTATGATGGCTATATGGAATCAGTTGAGGGCACTATATTATCAAGCTGTGACATGTTTGTTTGTTCGTCTTTATTATGTCTTACAACTCTTCTGTGATATGAAAAGAAATGTAGTTTCGCAATTCATAAGTTTTTGTGCTAGCTATATTTTAAACTGTTCCTGTTTGTCTGCATCATCGTTTGTTGCTTCACATTGGGTCTTCAATGTTATTTGAGAGAGTTGGGTTACTTCTAAACTCATTTCTTGATGGAACCATGACTTTCTACATTATGGAGTTGTGGTTTTCACTGAGCTTATCTGAAGTGTGTTTCTGAACCAAAAAGAGGCATTCAGAACCGCTAGTATAAATTTATCCTTTGGGCAAAAGTTCTCTGATTAAGCTTTTGCTAATACCACTGGCACTTTGAACCACTTTTTTGCTTTCATATCTTAGTTCCTAAGTGCTTGGACAGTCTCTATGATTCTATTAGATAATTTCAAGAAGAAAAACATGCATTTTTTTCATAAAATTAACATGATGCTTGTACTGATAACTATAGCATATTGCCTACTCAAATGAATAAACTTATTTAGAATGACTTTTATATGATGTCTCTTGATATCAATTACAGTCTGCCTTATTTTTTATTTATTATAGTCAAACATTTTTGTAAGTTTTTCTTGTTAATGATACAGGTAGGAGTAAGAAGCTTAACTTGAAATTTCTTTTCAAGGATTAGGAAGTGTTATTGTAGATACTGTATTTTTAAGATCTAATGATATGTCCTTTAAATAGATTTTATATTAATTCTTTTGCTAATTTTAGGAATTTGAACCAACTATGATATTACATTTTCCAGATTCTACCAAAAAAGATGTTGGACTTTCTTGATGCTCCAGTTCCATATATTGTAAGTTTTCTCATCCGTTTCTTGCTTTTTTTTCTTGTATTGTAATTGTCCTCATCAATGCTTATATTTATTTTTCTTCATTTCTTGAAGAAACTTCAATGTCATTTCATGAAATGGTTTCTGTTTGAAATAACTGAGATCTAAAGTCCTTGTCCAATTGAGTGGTCAAAGATAACCCAACCCAATTCTTTATGGAAGAAATGCTCAAAGAACTCTATTATGCCTGCTGACATATTTGCGGGCAGTATGTATACCTTCACTTTGCAGATTTTGTTCTTGTCAAACGCAAACTCCAAAGTAGTACAACGTGGGAGAGGAAAACAGTCCATATGAGTTTTAAGCTTCATGTACCTATATATATATATATATATCAATGAAGGTTATGCTGGGTATTCTAGGTAAATTGTTGTATTGATTCCTTTTGTATTTTAAAGTCAAGATATATCAAATGAAAATTTAATCTTCTTTCATCCTGAATGTTGCCTTGGAGTATTCTATTTTGAAAAATAAGTTTTTTATTAGTAATTTAGGTTACTTGTGCAATTTTCTTTATTTGATAACTATATTATTAGTTTAAGGATCTCCTAATCTTTATCTGTTTCTTATACGTATGATAACATTGCTGCTAGCCCATTTATGCTTCCCTTGATAATCTGACACTTTGAATCAGCGTACTACAATTACCCCTTTAATTTTTGGGTTGGATTGCAATTTATTTAATCGTTCAACATAGGCATTCATGTTTCATGCACTTTCACTGTTCAACTGTTTTTTTTTTCAGTCATGTTTTACATGAATGACTGATTATTGGAAACTTACATATATGCTTCTGTTTCATAGGTAGGATTACAGCATAAACCTACAAATATCAAGATGAAGACAGCCAACCTTATACAAATTAATGTTTCCAAGGAGAAGGTTAGTGACTACGAACATGCATTTTATAGTGCTATATCACATACTTTCAGTTGGGATGTGACACTTCATCTTTTTTTTATTATTATCATAGTATAAAATCTTCTTGATAGTGGTAGCAACTCTAACAGGTAAACTTTTTTAAAATGACTAAAAACACCAGCTGGCTGCTAATGGTTACAAACATACTTACCTAAAAAGGGGTGCTAATGGTCTCTATTGTACCTTTTCTTCATATCACATCAAAAGGACTTTCATAAACGTAGATTAAGTGTGTTAGTCCTGCATCATACTTTTGCATTATGGATGTTATGTTGGCAGCCTATGCAATGCATGGTTCGTGGTACGTAGGGCTATCTCTTTGATGCTCTATCAAGTTTGCAGTCACTGGGAAATGTGGCACTTAGTTTTAAACTTCAGTAGGTACAAAACTAGATTTAGATTATATCTTGTTATCTGGAGAACATGTAGCAAGATATGATACAACATGCATGCTGTGCGCAAAAAGACTTGACCATTAGCAAGATATGATACAACATGCATGCATGTAGTACTTAAAAGAGTTTGCTCATCAAAAAACCAGTAAGAATTGTTTGTACTTTACGGTTACATAAACAACACCAATAGCTATGCAACTAGACTTTTTTAACCTCTGTACTTGATGTTGATTGTGAACTTTTTTTTTTCCTTCTGTTGGTAAGTTGCTTGTTTAATATTATTATGCAATGCAGATTGCAGACTTTTCTCTAAATATTCATAATTATTCGGTGCCTTCACATAAACCTTCTTAATTATCTTCTTAGGGTTGCTGCATTTTACTTCCTTAATCTTTATGTTAAAGGGTGTGCCTATAGCATTAAGCCTAGGGAGTGATAATGCTTGACACTGGAGTTGTGGATGAGCCGCAGCACAAACTTATAAGAGGCATCCTAGGCCTAAGTATATAATTAATGATAAATAAAAAGGTTTGTTTGATTCTTACGAATTAGATACAAACTTTAAAGCTAATAAGCAGTTTTTCTATGTTTGGTTAAGTATTGGTTAAGTATCCTTTAAGGATATGTCTCAGCATCATCTGTTGGTGCAACATACTCATGTAACTGTATCTTGATATACCCATTTTTTGTTTTCTTAAAAGCATAGTTTCTTGATATACCCATCTGTTAACTCATTAGATATTATGAGTTTCAATTATGCAGGTTAAGGCATGCTCAATGCCTCGGCTTCCTGGGTACAAGGAGCTCGTTTCTGATTTGGGTCCTATTCATGCTAGACTCTCATGTGAAAACTCCATAGCTAAACGGCATCCTGTTTACAAATGCAGTGAAGTTCAGGTTTTCTCATGCCTCATGGTTTTTAAGTTTGTTCTTTGTTTGCTATGCTACAAATTACTACAAGAAAAACACTGACCATTAATATGCTCTAGTTTGAAATTGGCCAATTGAAAAGATGGGAGGAATGGTGTGAGCACTAATCTACATAGGGCACTGCATGCATTTAAAAGAATTTGGTGATAGTCCCTTGTTCTTGCAATCAGTGGTGTCCATTCAAATCAAACTTCCTTGTTCTTGCAATCACTAATTCTCTTGTTTTATAATTTTTGTTAAAGCATTCTTATTCACAGTCATGAAATGTTGAAGATTTGATGTGGTTCTATTTGCAGGCTGAAGCTGCTGGGCAATTCTTAAATGCCATGAGACGCTACTTGGAATCTCTTTGTTCTAATTTGCGCTCTCATACAATAACTAACGTGCAGTCAAATAATGACAAGGTTATTCATATCTATCTAACTGGTTATTGTTGGGATTTTTATGCTAACATATGCATGTACATGACTTGTTATCAGTGAGTTTGTTTCATGAATATCTTTTTAAGTTATCAGTCAAATAATGACATGAATATCTTTTGAACACAGGTATCACTTCTACTTAAAGACAGTTTTATTGATTCCTTTCCAACTAAAGATCGTCAATTCGTTAAGGTGACAACACATGACTTTCATATGTTTTTGACATATTAGAAAAAAAAATTCATATTTTTTCTTTTGAGTATTACGATATTTTGGTTTGACACTAGGTTTGGTAATTTTAGACTCTTGCAGCAAATAATAGAATTTTCTGCTGCTGACCATCCATTAATGCTGCAGCTCTTTGTGGAGACACAACTATTTTCTGTTCTATCAGATTCGCGGCTTTCTAGATATGAGACTGAATAGATTTTGCTGCCGATTAAGATTTGGGATGTGGTCACAAAGAGCTTTCGGACGTGGTTGAATTCACGTATGATCAGCACGGCTTTTACTACCGCAAGCGGAGTGCCGTTCCCGAAGAAGAGCAGCAGCAGCAGCCGGTAGTGTAAAATATTTTGTCGTTGTGCCCTTCCAAGCCTCATGGTGATGCATCCTAGTCTTTTTTTTGTAAAACGGGGATGCCTTGGTGTATCTGAGCTCTGTTTGCCTTATATATACATGAAGTTTGTCCATATCCAATAAAGTTTTGTTATTTTCCGGTTTATGCTTTGTTGCTCACAATTTTTGGTTCCGTGTTAAAATTTTCAAATCTCATCCCTTATGCCGTTCTTCATGCAACTTTGATAAAATTAAAGAAACTTAAAACTTGATTAATTTAAAGTTAGAAAACTAGAAGTTCTCTTACTAAATTAATTGCATATCCAATAAAATTAATTCGAGCAAAAAACTAGAAACCAGAAGAAAAAAAGAAGAATTTCACAACATGCAGAATGTAGTAGTAGCCATCAAACAAAAAAAGATTGGGGAAGCGTACCTTGTGGCAAATCTTTTTCATTCATGGGCATAATCCTGCACCATAATATCTCAGCGCGATAACATATGCACAATGTTGTCCCAGGTATTTTTCAGATTGGTATTTTTGCCAATCCAACAAACCTAAGATCTAAAATCTGGTCTAGGCAGCTAAAAAACTTGTACATTTAAAAACTAGGAATGCTGCAGCCATCGTTAGAAAGAAAGAAAGAGAGGGCTGGAGAAGACAGGGAAAGAAGATCTCTCACCAAGTCCCGCCTCGCTGACAACTGGGCTCGAGCGAAGGGATGAGCTGCGGGTGGAGCTCCTGCAGGGGCGACCTGAGAACACATCACCCTGCCAAATCAAACGGCAGAAACCGCCCCGGAGTCGTAGTGGCGCATGTGGTCGCAGGTCGCTCCTGTTGGAACTCCTCCCCTGTGCTACCTACACTTCCTCCTCCCCCCAGTCTACTTCTTTATGTACACCTCCTGTTGATCTGCAGGTTTGTACTCCCCGGCTCTCCACATGTACTGGAAGGGCGGGTTTAAGTGAAGAGGGAGTACAGTTGATAGTACCGTCCATATCTATCCTCGTACTGCCGCGTCCTCCCCCCTCCCGTCTCCATTATTTTACCCCCATATTTTCCTTTGGCGTCTCCGAGCACATCAAGTGACGTGTCGCGGGCTAATACATCCCTGGCCCATTCCTCGACTCTCTCGTGGACTTCCATCTGTCGGACAGGACTCCGATTCCCAATGGTTCGCCATCTCATCCAATTCCTAGTGTAGTGAGTAGACGAGTCCTTTGGGTCGAATCAAGCCAAGACGATTCGGGCGAGTCTAATTAATCGATCAATGGATCTAGTTGTCTAACCGAAGTGAGGACGCTTTCCTTACAAACAATTAAAGATAATCTAAGTCGTGTGTACATAGTTTGAAGCACGAATCTTGAGCATGTGGAAGCAAAGGGGCGGTGGGCATACCTAGTGGACCTTCTGTTGAACTCAAGTGGTTTCTTGGTTTCGTGAAGACCGCTCCACCTTCCACCGATCGCCAAGGAAAACACATCAAGAAGCCAAGAAACACACAACAAGCAGATCAAATAAAACTTGTGAAAGAACTCGGATCATAAGCCAGGAAACAAATGCGACATACCGTACAATTAAATTGAGTCTTTAAGCGAAAACTTGGGGCAAAGTACAAACCATGCCCAAGAAATCATGATGCTATGATATATCGAAGAGTATAAGGAGGTTCAATCCCTACAACAAAATTGGGATACATGATACAACTAATGGTGTCGACACCGATCAAATCAAGACCATCAAGAAATCAATCCGTCACGGAAGCAATGGGAAATCACTAACCCATGCGGAGGAAGTAAAGAAAGAAAGGTAAGCCGATGAATAATGTCACGAATCAACAGGAAACCAACACCACGATCGATGAAAGGAGAAAGGAGGAGAAGAATGAGACAGATGCACCTCAGTCCAGGCATAAATGGCAGCAAGAAAGCGCGCATTCTTGAAGAAGAACTTGTTGTCGACGACATTGAGGATCCTCGCTTGCTTGACAAGCCGCGCCGTCACCTGCGCCTTCTCTCTCTCTCTCTCTCTCTTCGAAGTGGAGGATTAAAAGAATATTTCCTCTTTATATATATATCTCTTGATATGTAGCGAACTTTTTCTTATGAGAAAACTATTTTTTCTTTTGGAACGAACTTTCGAAAAAAAAAGCGCCAATCGGAAACTGTTTGCAGAGGTCTCAACTTTTAAAATTTTGAACAGAGCACCGCTGATCACATGTAAAAATTCTCTTAGATGGTAAAATATTTAGTCACTACAACTGATAGGGTATATTTTGGGCCCGGACACGCCACAGCTGATACCACACG
Organism: Musa acuminata AAA Group; assembly: GCF_036884655.1. Classification (NCBI taxonomy): domain Eukaryota; kingdom Viridiplantae; phylum Streptophyta; class Magnoliopsida; order Zingiberales; family Musaceae; genus Musa; species Musa acuminata. The sequence continues at coordinate 26,951,702 of NC_088337.1, forward strand.
CTAAGTCAGAATCGTACCAAAAAGTTGTTCCGTATGTCCCATCTCGAGAGCTTGGGGCGATGTCGTCTGACGCTACTCCGCATGTCCCGGGAACGACGATCGATCAAAAGTGTCGTCCCATCCCTCGAGGGTCAACGATCACGTCAAATCGATGCGCTACCGACCCTCATGCAATGGTATAAAGCCCCTAGCCGACCTCCGGCCAGAGGGAGGGAGACATAAAAAAACAATCCACCCCACACTGACTTACTCGTCGAAGGGGCCAAAGCCGGGGATCACCCGACGAGGGCCATTTTTTGCAGGCGAACGACCACCTACGAGCGGCGAGCACCTCAACCCAGGAGACGCCATACACCGCGCAACGGAGAGATGTCAATCAACCCAGATCCCGACCAACGCTAACCAACACTCCTTCCCGAGAGCACAGCCACCTCATCATCCAGCTCACTCTATAGAAAGCTCCTGACATCGACCTGCAGAACTAGTCGTGCTGACTCATCAGCCACGGTATATTTGTTCGCTAACAACAACTATATTTTTTTTATAAATAGATAAATACATGATATTGGTTTCAACATTAAAAAACTCCTAATTATATTATTTGAGACGTTTCTTAATTTCTCAAAATTATTATTTTTTTTTATAAACACGTGGTTACATAAGTTTCTTAGTCTAAAGGATTAACCTCTGATGACAATAATCTATCATTGAAACTCTAATTTTATTTTACAGATTGATGTGCTAATTAAAACTAGATTTCTTAGACAAGAATTGTCTATTCGAGAACTCTTAACTTCTAAAAATCAATCATTTTCATTAGGAAAACATTTATAAAAGATTAGGATTACGATTATTAGCTTTATGTGTTTATATTTTCACTAATAAATTGAGAATATACATGCATTAGTAAATATTTAGAGAAGTTATATTGCAAAAAATTGAACGAATGCGATCATGCATAATACTTCTAGTGAAGAATACATGTATGAGAATTAAAAGCAACCTAAATCGATGGACACCTTAATCAGTAGACCATCACTGCACGCTTGCTTCCTAAAGCAGATGACAGAAAGGGGACGGATGCTTCCTTGGTTTCGGAATCCGCTTCACCCTACCGAATCCAAACGCAACAGAAGAACGGGGGGAGGAGACGATTCAAAGAGAAGAAACTGAAAACGAGCAAGAAAGGGGTGTAATTGCCTGAAAGAAAACCCAAAAAGCCAAAGAAACAAACAGATCAAACGGAACATGTAGTGAACATTGAATCTTGTGCAATTGCCTGAAAGAAAACCCAAATCGCCAAAGAAACGAACAGATGAAACGGAACATGTAGTAAACGTTGAATCTTGCGCAATTGCCTAAAAGAAAACCCAAATCGCCAAGAAGCGAACAGATCAAATCGAATCCAAGAAATCATGATGCAGAAAAGATTTAATGAATCAAGGAGTGAGCGGATTGTCCAAACGCTAGATAAGAACTAGGATTTCTGCAGCCAGAAAGAAACCATCCAAACCAGAACTGACGAAGAAGGGTGAGACACATCTACCTCGGTGTTTCTTGAACTCCCGTTCGCTCGACGGCGATCGCCGTCACCGGCGCCATCGCTCTGCCCTCCACTTATATCGGTGTTTCTCTGGTATTGGAATTGGTTGGTCTCATTGTCTCCCGATACTTGAATGAATGAATGAAAGGAAAGGGCGGTTTCTTCTTTTGAATTGTTTTACCACGAGGAGATACGCGATGCATTTACGCGCGACCTCTCTCAAATGATATGACATTTAAGATCCATATTTTTCATCTTTTAAAAATAATCCTTGATAACGGAAAAAAAATATTTTTATAAATATATAAATGGATGATTTTTGTGAATTTTTTTTTTTTTTCTGTGCTCGTATTTTTTATTTTTCCCGTATAGTACCTTTATTTTCTATAATTTCATAAATATTCTTTCTTTCTCTGTCGCTTTCATCCAACCAATATCACCTGCTCTTCCCTACGCATCACCATTAATGCTTCAATGCGATGCCCATTGCGTTTGTCGCCTTAGTCCTATTCCTCATTAGTTGTGTTCGTTGCTTTAAGGCCCCCTTCCCCACTTGTTGTGCAATGCGAGACATTATTGTCTTTGGGTAGCACCCTTCCTTCTTTGTTGCATCTATCATCTCTGCCCCTTGCCTATCACTATGAGGCCCTCACCCTTCCTCGAGACGCAATACTCTGTCGACTTCAACAATCGAGTATTGCGTCTCGAGGAAGGGTGAGGATCATCTTTATCAACGATGACAAATCCATTCTTTCTTTATTTTCTAGGGTGAAAATAATAAGCAAAAAAGAAAACAGGAATGTCTAACATAATGGGTGAGGAAGGAAAGAGAAATTACGAGATTATAAAAATAATGAGAACTATATTGAAAAAAGAAAAACAAGATACACCTTATGGGAAAAAAAAAATATTTTCAAAAAAATCATTCTATATAAATAAATGATGATAAATTTTAAATAAGTCTTCTATTGGATACTTAAAATGACAAGTAAGAAAGACAAGAAGAATACATAGTTTAAGCGTCTTGGATTCTTCTATTTTTCCACTGTGACTAATTAGAAAGTAATAATCTAACATAGGATTCACTGATCTCCATCAGTGGTCCTTCACCTACGCCATGATTCTTGCCACCTTAACATAAATTATTGCCATCTTTTGGACTTTACTAATAAGTTCATTTCAGATCCAAATCTTCGGATCCAAGAAAGACTTTCATGATTTATCATAAGATTTTGAATTTAAATCTTATTTTCATCATTTTTTTATAAATAAATAAATAAATAAAATTATTCACTAAAGGAATAAAGAAACTAACAAACAATGGTTGAAATAAGCTAATTAATGTTCTATTTTCCTGCTAAAACTAAGAAAATATTTATACATCTCCAGTGGAAAAAAAGTTGTTGTTTTTTTATATTCTTCTTTTTTTTTGGCTTTTTTGGGTGGGGGGGCCCGCGTTGGAGAGGAGGGGATTGCATCAACGGAGGAGTAACGAGGGACGGCGCGGCGCCGTGGTGCTCCGCCGCTCGCAGACAGCCTTCTGACGGCGCATCTCCACGATGCGGCGGTGGGAGTTGGAGTGGATGGCGGCGGAAAAGGTGGGGCTGCTCGCCGGCCGGTACTCTGGGACCAGACGACCGGATTTGAACCTCACGCCGCACGCGTTGCAGAGCGTCTTCGGCCCTTCCGGCCCCGCCCGCCACTGCGGCGTCTCCTCCGCCTGGCAGTGCCTGCACCGCCGCCGCTCTAGGGTGCACACCCTCTTCGCTCCGGCCATGGCGGCTGGCTTCGGGGGGAAGCAGGTTGGCACCCTCCGTCCCCGCCTCCGTGTTTTGCTCCTCGGACGCACCGGCGCGGAGAACGAAGCCGCGGCCGCCAGGACCGAAACAGGGCTCGGCCGCTCCCCCACCGCGCACATTGCGGCCCCGGCCTCGATTCCGCTCCCTCCGCCGCCGCTGCCGCCGCCGCTGCGGGAGGGGGCGGGAATCTCGAACGACGTCTCCAGCGCCGGAAACGCGTCCTTGTTCGCGAGCCACTCGAGCTCCTCTTCCTCCTCGTCTCCTCCATCTCCTCCCTCCGTCGGCAGCCCCTACAAAAGCCCCACATTAGGAACAATAAAAAGAAAGGATTTTGATCATTTTTCTAAGCCAAAAACAGGATTTTGACGAGGTTGGAAAGGAACCGGAAGGCCATCTCCGGACGGGTCGAATAATTCCTGGAAGAGGAGGGCGTGGAGCTGCAACTCCCCTGCGGCAGCTGTGGCGGCCGAGGATGACGCCGCCTCAAGTGGCGGATGGTAAGGGTCGGATGTGAAGTCCATAAACAGGAGTTCGTCGGCAAAGCACGCCTCCGCTGCGGTCTCCTCCTCCAATGGCTCGGTCATCGCCTTCTCTGAGAGCGCCATGGCTGTATGCTTCACTTACCCCGTCAAAGAAGTGGAGAGAGATGAGAGGATAAAGAGCAACAAGTTTCCAACGAGAGAAGCCGATAGGAAGATTCCAATCTCGGCGTTGATTACAATGTCCTTAAGATGGATACTGATATGGCAAAAAATGGCGGACGTCACTCCTGGCAATGTCCCCCGCACGTGGACAGGCGCGGCGCCCCAGGAAGAGCAATAAGGGTGACGATCTGCGTCCGGACGTCAGCCTCGCTGAGCCCACAGCCCCCTTCAGTTGACCCAGCACAGTAGGACGAGACAAAAGTAGGTAGCGGTTGGAGCTCGCCCATACCCTGCGATTCCCCGGTCCCCTACGCAACATCCTCGGCGATGTCGGACGCTATCGGAGGTACGGCCCCGACTGACGGGATGGTGCGCCCGGTAATGCCGAGTCCCCCTATAAACACCCCCGAGCCAGAAGGAGAAGAGGGACTGGCTCCTGAAAGGAAAACGACCTCCACGTCACTCTCTAACTTGATCATCGGAGGGGTCGGGTGGAGCATCCCGACCCGACCTTTGTGCAGGTACCGAGCCGAGGCCCCCGTCCGGATACGCAGCATCCCCGCCCGGAGGAAGTCGCAGCGTCGCCCCGAGGCCGAGGCCGCGCCCGACCGCCTTGGCAGAGACGAGCAACGCCCCAGGGAGATCCTCGCCATTCGGACCCCCGAACGAGCCGAGACGACCCCCCGGGTCACGGCTAAGAAAAAGGTGTTTACCCTAACATAATGGCGCTAGAAGGAGGGCCGGTCCGAATGTCAAGCGATCAACAGGCTCACTTCGACGAACCCCCAGCCGTCAGGTCGCACACGACCGACGCAACGGATGAGCATCCCCAACAGGAGGGGGTTCGGGACGAGCGCCCCGCTGCGATCTCGAAGCGCTATTGGCGATCGTTCAACGACCCTGGTCTGTCGCCGCCCATCGCCAATCCCGGTGGCCCGTCCCCCGTGCCGCCTGAAGCCTTCTACGACCTCACACACCAGGTCCAAGCTCTTACGGGAGTGATGCAGACCATCATTCCGCTGGTCTCTCCTCCAACGTCTTCGCACTCAACCCTGCCTCCACCACGGCAACGGTCCGCCGCCCAGAACCCCGCACTGCTTCCCGAGTCTCTCGCTTCGCCTCCGGGCCAATCGACCCAACCCGGGAGCCGAGGAGCGGAGGACCCAGCGACGCACCCGACGCCCGTAGCCCCACTTTCAGACTCGGCGGAGGGCCTGTGGGCCCAGCTACGCCTCGTAGGCCGCCGACTGGACGAGGTGCAGCGTGAGGTTCGCCGGACCAGGGGAGACCCGGGGGCCGAGCAACACCAGGGGTCCCCTTTCACCCCCGAGATTCAAGAGCATGCGATCCCGCCGCATTTTCGGCTCCCTTCATTAGACGCCTACGATGGCGCCACCGACCCGGCTGACCACGTAGCCGCTTTCCGCGCCCAGATGGCACTGTATGGGATGTCCGACGCCCTGATGTGCAGGGTCTTCCCGACAACCCTGCGAGGCCCAGCCCGGGCGTGGTACAACAATCTGAAGACCGCGTCCATCGCCTCTTTCAACCAGTTGGCCAAGGATTTCGAACTTAACTTTCTGGCTCACGCCAAGCCGAGGCCGTCGGTGGCAATGCTCCTCGGGCTCAACCAGAGGGAGGACGAGCCCCTTTCTCACTTCGTGGACCGCTTCACCATACAAATTCGCGGGCTGACTGATGCTCACCCCTCTTTGATGATGCAGGCATTCATGATGGGCCTGCGGCCTACCCGATTCTTTTGGTCTCTGGTGGAGCGACCCCCCACTTCGGTACCCGAAATGTTACAACGCGCAAACCAGTTCGTCGCTGCTGAAGCATGGATGGTTGGAAGGCGCGACGAGCGCAAGAGGGTTAAGCCAGAGCAGCCCCGGCAGCAACAGCCCGCTACCTCCCGGCGTAGGGCTGGCGGACTCGACGATGCGGTACCCAGGTCCCCTCCCCCAGGCCTGAACTCCTCCCGGACCGAAATATTTCTCCACATCAAGGAGAAAGGTCTTCTCAAAGATTCTCACCCGATGAATAGCCCGCGCGAACTCGCGGACCGCTCTAAATACTGCCGTTTTCATCGACAGCCCGGTCACGACACCGAGGAGTGTCGAGAATTAAAAAGGCAAATTGAGGAGCTCATCCGCCGAGGGCACCTCGGCTCATACCTCCGACCAGAAAAGGAGTTCTCGCCACGCCCGGAGGGACCCATCGAGCGGCACATAGATGTCATAACCGGCGGGCCAGCGTCCGGAGGGAACTCCATGGCGGGCGGAAAGGCCTACGCCAGGGCCTCCCGAGCCGAAGCTTCCAAACATGAAAAAGGCCCCGAAGTCACCTTCCCGACCGGGGGACCCGTGCCAGCCGAACATGATGACGCACTGGTGATATCAGCCAGAATCGCCAACGCGCAAGTAAGAAGGATCATGGTCGACATTGGAAGCTCGGCCGATATACTTTATTGGGACGCTTTCCAAAAGCTCGGCCTGGTGAAGGAGAACATGAAGCCGGTATGCTCAACGCTCACGGGGTTCACCGGCGCCTCAATCTCGTCACTAGGGGTTATCACCCTACCCCTAACTTTGGGAGTTTCCCCGAGGACAAAGACAGTGATGACCTCCTTTCTAGTGGTCGACCTCCCCACGGCATACAACGCCATCCTCGGACGGCCAACCCTCAACAAGATCCGAGCCGTCATCTCAACTTACAACCAAACCATCAAGTTCCCGACCCACGATGGGGTCGGAGAAGTAGCAGGGAACTCCTGGGAGTCCAGGCGTTGCTACTTAACCGCCGTATCACTAAACAAGAGAGCGAGGATCCAGTCCCCGCTGGAGGACCCCCGGGAGGGAAAAAAACCGACCCCCCGCCCCGAGCCGAAGGAATCCACCATCGACTTACCACTGATCAAAGGCAGGCCCGACCAAACAGTCAAGATCGGGTTAGGACTGCCCGAACAGGAGCAACAGCAGCTCGTCGGCCTTCTGCAAGCCAACGCCGACATCTTCGCTTGGACGCCATCTGACCTGGTAGGAGTCCACCCGGAAGTCGCGCAACACCACCTAAACATCTCGCCCGATGCCCGTCCGGTGAAACAAAGGCCCAGGCGACAGGCCCCAGATCGGCAACTTGCCATCCGAGAAGAGGTAAGCCGACTTCTGGCGGCCGGTTTCATAGAAGAGGCCTGGTACCCACAATGGCTCTCCAATGTAGTCCTTGTCAAAAAGCCTAATGGAAGCTGGCGGATGTGCATTGACTACACCAGTCTCAACAATGCTTGCCCAAAAGATTGCTACCCCCTACCGAAGATCGACCAGCTAGTCGACGCCACGGCCGGCCACGCCCGTCTCTCGTTTATGGATGCCTTCTCCGGGTACAACCAAATCAAGATGGCACCCGAAGACCAAGAACACACAGCTTTCCTCACCGAGCAGGGGATATATTTTTACAAAGTCATGCCGTTCGGGTTGAAAAATGCCGGGGCCACCTACCAAAGGACGGTGAACAGGATGTTCGCCCACCAGATTGGACGAAACATGGAGGTATATGTTGACGACATGATCGTGAAAAGCCAAACAGCCGAAGCTCATCCTTCCGACCTGGCTGAAACATTCGACACCCTGCGAAGGTTCGGCCTACGCCTCAACCCTGCCAAGTGCGCCTTTGGCGTAACCTCGGGAAAATTCCTTGGATTCATCATACACGAGAGAGGGATTGACGCCAACCCGGAAAAGGTCCAGGCTGTCATAGACATGCAGCCCCCTCGGACGATCAGAGACCTGCAACGCCTTAACGGGAGGTTAGTAGCCCTATCACGCTTCCTTTCCCGATCGGGAGATCGCTGCCTCCCCTTCTTCAAGGCCTTGAAGGATCCAAAAAACTTCCAATGGACGGCGGAATGTGAAAGGGCCTTCGAGCAGATGAAGCAACACCTGGCCAACCTCCCCCGACTCGTGTCAGTCTCCCCAGGGGAGAAGTTGAGCCTCTACCTCGCCGCCTCTCAGCACGCGGTCAGCTCGGTTCTGGTCAAGGAAAACTCCGGCGACCAACTGCCGGTCTACTATGTCAGCCACATGCTAAGCGGACCAGAGGGACGCTACCCGCCAATCGAAAAGCTGGCACTGGCGCTCGTCCTGTCAGCGCGAAGGCTCCGCCCTTACTTCCAGGCCCACCCGATAGAGGTAATAACTGACCGGCCGCTTCGGCTCGTTCTGTCTAAATTCGACGTTGCAGGGCGCCTCCTCAAATGGGCAGTGGAGCTCGGCGAGCATGACATACAGTACACGCCTCGGACCACCATTAAAGCCCAGTCCGTGGCAGACTTTATCGCGGAGCTGACCCCGAGTACAGGCGAAGAACTCGAGCCACCGCGTGACACGTGGACTCTCCACGTAGACGGGTCGGCCAACGCAAAGGGCGCCGGCGCAGGGCTGGTGCTGGTGACACCTGACGGCCGCTCGATTGAGCGCTCCTTCCGTTTCGGGTTCAGGGCTACCAACAACGAAGCAGAATACGAGGCTCTCCTGGCAGGGCTCCGATTGGCGCTGGAGATGCGGGTGACCGACATACGCGTAATCACCGACTCACAACTGGTGGCTAGGCAGCTCGACGGCGAATACGAAGCCCGGGACTCGACCATGGCGAAATACTTGGCACAGGTAAAAAACCTTGCCACCAAGTTCGTCCATTTTGGATTGTCGAATGTTCCCAGGAGCGAGAACCAGCGAGCCGACACCCTGGCAAAACTGGCGTCCGGCTCGGCCCCCAGGGCTCGACCCGAGACCGAAGAGCTCCCCCACCGAGCCATAGAGGTCGTCGCCACCGTCACGGACGACGCGCCGGCCACCTGGGTACAAGAGATGCTACGCTTCAAGCGAGACGGGACCCTACCCGACGACGAAACAGCGGCTCGACGCTTGCGTCGGACGCAGGCATGGTACTCTGAAGAAGGAGGACGGTTGTACAAGCGGTCTTTCTCGCGCCCCTTGCTGCGCTGTCTAGAGCCGAACGAAGCCCGGACAGTTCTGTCCGACATGCATGAAGGGGCCTGCGGGGAACATATGGGCGAACGAGCCCTGGCGCACAAGATACTCCGACAGGGGTATTACTGGCCGACCATGCGCCAGGACGCGAAAGCTTTCGTGCGGCGATGCAGCTCATGCCAGGAGCACGCCCGCATCGCCCGACAGCCGGCGGTCCTGTTCACCCCCGTCGACTGTGCTTGGCCATTCGCGCAGTGGGGGCTGGACATACTCGGGCCTCTCCCACCCGCCTCCGGCCAGCGGAAGTACATCATCGTAGGAGTGGACTACTTTACCAGGTGGGTCGAAGCCGAGCCCCTAGCCACCATTACGGAGTCACAAGTGGAAAGGTTCGTGTGGAGAAACCTCATAACACGGTTTGGCCTGCCCCAGTCCATCGTCACCGATAATGGACCTCAATTCGCCGGCAAGAGGTTCCAAAAGTTTTGCGCCGAGCACAAAATTCAGCTGAGATTTAGCTCGGTGGCTTACCCCCAGGCAAACGGGCTAGCTGAAGTAACCAACCGGTCTATCGTCGACGGTCTCAAGAGGAGGGTGTCCGCTGCCCGATCAGCTTGGATCGAAGAGCTCCCGAGCGTCCTGTGGGCGCTACGCACTACCCCCAAGACCCCGACCGGGGAGTCTCCCTACAGCCTCACGTTCGGGACCGAGGCCGTATTACCATCCGAAGTAGCCGTCCCAACTCCGCGGACAGCAGGCTACAGCGAAGAGGCCTCGTGTGAAGGACTCCGATCCAACCTGGATCTGCTCGAGGAAAGACGGGCCAGCGCACACCAGAAAGCTCTTTCTTACAAAAGAGCCGTGGCAAGGGTCTACAACCGGAGGGTGCGACCCCGGTCGATAAAGATTGAGGACCTGGTCCTGCGCAAAATCGAGGTCAGCCACCCAACCCAAGTAAGGGGGAAACTGGCCCCGAAGTGGGAAGGACCCTACCGGGTCATCGGAGTATCCCGACCGGGGACGTTCCGACTCGCAACAATGGATGGCGACCCCGTGCCCCGGACTTGGAATATACAGAACCTTAGAAAATACTTCATCTGAAGACACGGGCACTACGCAAACACGGAAATCAGAAGAAAAGAGCATCTTATTAAAAAGGAGGGGATACAGAACCATAACCATGAGGAACAGAAACCAAAACTCATACAGAAAACCCCTCACACCCTCGACCTCGACTCCGACATACAAAAAACAACGCTCATCACTCTCCTGGAGTCTTCGGGCGGTCGTCGAATGGCACGTCCTCCGGCATGTCCACCTCAAGATCCACGGGATGGGAGGCAAAGGGATCCCTTTCCACCTCGGAGCCAGGAGGGCATGAGCCGAAGCGACCTAGGGCGATTCTGTATCCGTACTCGTAGGATACTCGCCCCATTCGGGTCAATCCAAGCTCGAAGTTCTCGGACTTCTTGTAAGCTTCGATCGCCTCTTTATCCTTCGACGGGCGAAGGCGGACCTCCTCGGCTAGCGCGTCCGAAGCTGCGCGGGCTTCAGCCTCGGCCTTTTCCGCCCTTTTGGTAAGGCCAAGCGCCTCCGACCTCAGTAGGCGCAGCTCCGCCCGATCCAAACGGAGAAACTCTTCGAGTTCCTTGACCGAACTGCCCGATTGCTCGAGCTCCGCCTTCAGGCGCGCCACCTCCTCCTCGGAGTCGGTCGTGCGTTTTTCCGCGGCCGCCACCGCTTCTGGGCCCGACCCGGCCCGAACTTCCTCTAGCTGGTGGCACAGCTCGGAGTTGCACTCGCTGAGGTTCCAGATTACCTGGCCAGCATCACGCACTCGGTCCATCAGCGCCGTCGAGTAGTGGAGGCCCTACCGCAGAAGAAAGAGGGTCAACGCACGGTCACAAAGACACTTGAAGTTAACAAAACACTTACCAGTGTCAAAAACCTCCCCGCCTTGATGAGCATAGCCTCCGAGGGCAGGGTGTATAGGTCCCGAGCCAAGTCGGGGTGGAGCACGCCTCGAAGAAAAGCGGCCGAGGGATCTCCCCCGGCCCATACCTTGTCCCCCCGGGATAGCCCTTTCCAACGGGCGACTAACGGGTCGGAAGCCTCCCCCGGAGGAAGCTCGCCCATAACCAACGACCATAGAGGCTCGTCGGCCCCCGTGCGTAGCCCGCACAGGTCGTCCACCGTAGGCAGGCTCGACCTCTTCCCGGCCGCCCCTTGGCTAGACCCGTCCACTTGGGAAGGCCCGTCATCCCGAACGGCCCGCTTTGTGCCAACGGTTGTCGAAGGGAGGGCCCCCGCCTTGGCTTTCCCGGGACCAGCTGTTTTCGCCTTCTTTGACGGGCGCCCCTCCAGGATCTCTAACGGAGCGTCCGCCGAGCCGGGCAACGGGTCGGCTGAGGGATGCGGAGAGAGAGCGGCGGACGGGCGTGGGGAAGAAGCCGACGACGAACGGCCACCGCGTAGTGACAGAAGCTTCATTCCTACAAAGGAAAACAAGCAAACTATCACAAACTGTGGGAACAGGCGAGACACGAAGAACACCCGCTATAAACGTACCCCCGAAAGCCGGGCTAAGGCCCGCCTCGGCCAGCCACTCCTCGGTCATAGCTCGGATGGCCTGAGAACCGGGAAGGATTGCCCGAAGCCTCTTCAGGTCCCGACGCTCCTCGTCGTTCAAGTCCGAGACTGTGTTATCTATTACCCTCACTGCCCACCGAACTCCGAAGCCCCAATCCTTCGACCAGCTAATGTAAAAAAACCGCCCCTTCCACCCTTTGTTATTCGAAGGGGCCCCCCCGACGCGAAAGCCGGTCCGGGCTGACACGAAATAGCCCCCCGGCCCCTTGAGAAGGCGAAAACAAGAGAGAAAGAGGTTTCGGGTAGGGGTGATGTTAGCATAATAACATTCCCCTAAGAACGCTACTAGGTAACGCCATGAATTAGGCGCCACCTGGGAAGGCGAAATCCGCCACAGAGAAAGACAGGAGACAATGATAGGGTGAAGGGGAAGGCGCAACCCAGCCTCTAGGGCATCTTGAGTCAGCGCGAAACCTTGAGGGACCGGGTCGTACGACCGCTGCCCCGGATCGGGTGCGACCAGAACAAACTCCTCCGGGATGTGAAAACGCTCCCGGAGCTTTTCCAGCAACGACCCGCTCACCGCCGAGTCGAGGTCGTGCGGCCACATTAGAGCCTCAAGGGCTCGCGCCGCCTCCTCGTCTGGGGAGGGCGGAGGCGTGCGCTCCCGGGCTCTATCGAGGGACAAAGGTGGAGAGACAGGCGAGAGGGGCATCCTTACCGGCTTGAGAACGAACAAGAGGGACGGCGAGAGAGCGACTGGGGAGTGACGGCGTAGGAAAGGAGAAGGCGCGATGACAGAAAGGACGATGAGGCACAAGACTCAGCAACAAGAATCGAGAAACGGGCCGAGTGCGCCGTTTACATAGAAAAAATCCCGCCGGGAGAGACGTCCCTTCGTCTCCCCATAGCGGCCAACAGCTCATCCGCACACTCACTCATCGCATCAGGGAAGGTCAACGAACACCCCATCATAAATGCGGACCCAAGGTCGCTGCAGGGAAGGACAGGGAGAACGGCCACTGCGACTCCTCGACGCCTAAGAGGAATGACGATCTTTTCGCATGTTCCCGAGACCACCTCCTCGGCGCGGCCAGCCCGCCCGAGATGTGCTCCTCGGCCGCATGTCCCCGAGACCACCTCCTCGGCGCGGCCAGCCCGCCCGAGACGTGCTCCTCGGCCACATGTCCCCGAGACCACCTCCTCGGCGCGGCCAACCCGCCCGAGACGTGCTCCTCGGCTGCATGTCCCCGAGACCACGTCCTCGGCGCAGCCAGCCCGCCCGAGACGTGCTCCTCGGCCACATGTTCCCGAGACCACCTCCTCGGCGCGGCCAGCCTGCCCGAGACGTGCTCCTCGGCCGTATGTTCCCGAGACCACCTCCTCGGCGCGGCCAGCCCGCCCGAGACGTGCTCCTCGGCCACATGTTCCCGAGACCACCTCCTCGGCGCGGCCAGCCCGCCCGAGACGTGCTCCTCGGCCGCATGTCCCCGAGACCACCTCCTCGGTGCGGCCAGCCCGCCCGAGACGTGCTCCTCGGCCACATGTCCCCGAGACCACCTCCTCGGCGCGGCCAATCCGCCCGAGACGTGCTCCTCGGCTGCATGTCCCCGAGACCACGTCCTCGGCACGGCCAGCCTGCCCGAGACGTGCTCCTCGGCCGCATGTCCCCGAGACCACCTCCTCGGCACGGTCAGCCAGCCCGAGACGTGCTCCTCGGCCGCATTTCCCCGAGACCACCTCCTTGGCGCGGCCAGCCCGCCCGAGACGTACTCCTCGGCCACATGTCCCCGAGACCACCTCCTCGGCGCGGCCAACCCGCCCGAGACGTGCTCCTCGGCCACATGTTCCCGAGACCACCTCCTCGGCGCGGCCAGCCTGCCCGAGACGTGCTCCTCGGCTGCATGTTCCCGAGACCACCTCCTCGGCGCGGCCAGCCCGCCCGAGACGTGCTCCTCGGCCACATGTTCCCGAGACCACCTGCTCGGCGCGGCCAGCCCGCCCGAGACGTGCTCCTCGGCCGCATGTCCCCGAGACCACCTCCTCGGCGCGGCCAGCCCGCCCGAGACGTGCTCCTCGGCCACATGTCCCCGAGACCACCTCCTCGGCGCGGCCAATCCGCCCGAGACGTGCTCCTCGGCTGCATGTCCCCGAGACCACGTCCTCGGCACGGCCAGCCTGCCCGAGACGTGCTCCTCGGCCGCATATCCCCGAGACCACCTCCTCGGCACGGTCAGCCAGCCCGAGACGTGCTCCTCGGCCGCATGTCCCCGAGACCACCTCCTCGGCGCGGCCAGCCCGCCCGAGACGTGCTCCTCGGCTACATGTCCCCGAGACCACGTCCTCGGCACGGCCAGCCCGCCCGAGACGTGCTCCTCGGCCGCGTGTTCCCGAGACCACATCCTCGGCGCGGCCAGCCCGCCCGAGACGTGCTCCTCGGTCATATGTCCCCGAGACCGCCTTTTCGGCGCGGCCAGCCCGCCCGAGACGTGCTCCTCGGCCGCGTGTCGCCGAAAGCACCTACGCAGCGCGGTCTATTTGCCCCGGACATGTGCCTCAATCGTGAACCGCGAAGAGAACCATCGCTTACCGATCAAAGCCACGCCTCGAATCCCCGCCGTCCGATGCCGAGCCATGGCTTCCTTTGGGGGGGATATGATATGGCAAAAAATGGCGGACCCCACTCCTGGCAACGTCCCCCGCACGTGGACAGGCGCGGCGCCCCAGGAAGAGCAATAAGGGTGACGGTCTGCGTCCGGACGTCAGCCTCGCTGAGCCCACAGCCTCCTTCAGTTGACCCAGCACAGTAGGACGAGACAAAAGTAGGTAGCGGTTGGAGCTCGCCCATACCCTGCGATTCCCCGGTCCCCTACGCAACATCCTCGGCGATGTCGGACGCTATCGGAGGTACTGCCCCGACTGACGGGATGGTGCGCCCGGTAATGCCGAGTCCCCCTATAAACACCCCCGAGCCAGAAGGAGAAGAGGGACTGGCTCCTGAAAGGAAAACGACCTCCACGTCACTCTCTAACTTGATCATCGGAGGGGTCGGGTGGAGCATCCCGACCCGACCTTTGTGCAGGTACCGAGCCGAGGCCCCCGTCCGGATACGCAGCATCCCCGCCCGGAGGAAGTCGCAGCGTCGCCCCGAGGCCGAGGCCGCGCCCGACCGCCTTGGCAGAGACGAGCAACGCCCCAGGGAGATCCTCACCATTCGGACCCCCGAACGAGCCGAGACGACCCCCCGGGTCACGGCTAAGAAAAAGGTGTTTACCCTAACAGATACGAATGATATCACCCGCTAATTCTAACATCACACCTACACTATCATAATTAATCAAATCACAAGGCAGATGTCCATATGTTAATATAAGCCTTGAACAAAAACTTATCTTCCCCATTCCCAATAAGCAGTGGCAACATGTCCCATTCTTCTGTTCATCAACAACCAGGCCTACATAGGTGTGGATTTGGGTTTGGGTCAAGAATTATTGACTTGTCTTGCTTGAAATTACTTTTAGTAATCAAGTTAAACCTTTTATTTTTCCTATTAAATGCCAATCTCATGTCTTATAAATAATCAAATCAGTAGTTATTACTTTTACTCACAGGATCCAATTATCATAAGTGATTATAATGAGTTAATTATATATTATCCTTATAATTAATTATTTTTAGCATCGATCTTTATATTTTTTTAAAATTAAAATTCCTAAACTTATGAAATTAAAATAGGGATCCCTATATATAACAACATTGAAATTGCTATAGAAGATTAAAAATCAAGTGATAGAGAGAAGGATTTTGTTGAAGCAACAAGTTAAGTTTTTTACTTTCGTAAGTATAAAGATATTAATATAACTTTTGAAAGTATAAATATTAGAATGTTAAAGATAATTAATTATAAAAGATAATATATAATTAGTCCAAATAACCCTTATCTATCATTTATTATTTTTAATTGATCTTAACATGCATGATGTTGTTGAAGAATCTATCTTTTGAGTTGAGAAGTGATGTTACTATTATTAAAGGAATGAAAGGACTATGGTAGGGAGAAAGAAAACAGATTGGAGTGAGAGTGAGATTGAATCTACTGATGGGAAGATTATGTAACACTCATGATTATATATATATATATATATATATATATATATATATATATATATATATATATATATATATATATATATATATATATATATATATATATATATATATAAACTACCAAAATAAGATAAGATAATAGCTTTATCTTATCCTAGTTGAATATTGTTTCAGTTTACAGAGATAAGATTTATCATGTAAGTGATGAGGATAATAATTGCGATAAGACCCGGCTGACGTCAGCTGCCCCATATGACGCCTCACGCCTCGATCGACCCGACAACACCCGGTCAAAGGAACCAGAACGTCGACCGAGGCGCATTGACATCCTGCTCAGGCCCAACCCTGCACGTCACGCCAACCGGTGTCAGATGCCACCAGGAGTATGATCCTGCCCCCTGCAAGCGGGCAGATCAGGCGACAATAACCTCCCCTATAAATACCCTCGCGTTCATATGAGAAAAGGGGGAGAGACCTTAGCTAAACAAACCCCCTCCACTATCTTCTAACTTGATCGTCGGAGGGGTCGGGTCGAGCTTCCCGACCCGACCTTTGTGCAGGTGCGAAGCCGAAGGTTCCCACCGGATGTGCAGGCGAGGAGTTCTTGCCCGGAGGAAACGGTGACCCCTCTCCGATCGGACCACTGCAGTCGACCACCTCAGCGGACCCGAGGGTCGTACCGGGAAGATCCCCGTCATCAGGACCTGAACCGAGCCGTGTCGGCCCCGAGGCCACAGCTCAAGGTAGTTTCCCACAACATTTTGGCGCTAGAAGGAGGGCCCTGATGTCGAGGGATCACCCGATTGGCTCAAACGAGCCTGCGGCTGAGAGGTCACACCCGATTGAAGCTTCGGGGGAACATCCCCCGCACGGAGATCATCGTGACGAACTCCCCGCCATGACCTCAGAGCGATATTGGGGGATATTCGACGACCCGGGCTTATCGCCGCCCGACGGCGCCCTTGCCGACCCGTCGCCCATGTCGTCCGAGGCCTTTCACGACCTCACCCATCAAATCCGAACTCTGACCGCTATGGTGCAATCCATCATTCCACTTATTTCTCGTCCGCTGCACCCGCCGGCCGTCCAACCACTGCGGCAACAGGAGCCACCCGTTCAGGCTCGCTCATCGCCTCGGGAACTCCCCGCTTTTCCTCGGGTTCCATCGGCCCCACTCGGGGATCAAGTGACGGTAAACCCGAGAGGCCACCCGGAACCCGAGGCGCTGTCTTCGGATTCTACAGACTCCCTGCGAGCCCAGTTGCGCTTCGTCAGCCAACGACTCGACAAGGTGCAGAATGAGCTTCGCAGGTCCAAGGGAGAGCTTGGGGAGGACGCACACCGGGGATCTCCCTTCACGCCCGAGATATGAGATCAGACAGTCCCCCTGAACTTCCGACTCCCCTCCCTGGACGCATACGACGGCTCCACCGACCCAACGGACCATGTAGCCGCCTTCCGTGTCCAAATGGCACTCTACGGAACCTCGGACGCCCTGATGTGCAAGGCGTTCCCCACTACTCTGAGGGGGCCAGCTTGTGCATGGTATAGCAATCTGAAGCCTGGGACGATCACGTCCTTCGGCCAGCTCGTCAAGGACTTTGAGCTTAACTTCCTGGCCTACGCCCGACCGAAACCGTCCGTGGCACTGCTCATCGGACTCAACCAAAGGGAGGATGAGTCCCTCTCACATTTTATGGATCGCTTTGCCAGGCAAATCCGGGGTTTGCCGGACGCTCATCCCTCTCTATTGGTGCAGGCGTTTATGATAGGCTTGCGACCCTCCAGATTTTCCTGGTCCCTCGCAGAGCGACCCACCACCACGGTGCCAGAGATGCTCCAGCGGGCTAACCAGTACATCGCGGCGGAGGCCTGGGTGGCCATGAGGAGAAGGGACGACTTTCGGCAGCGGGCTCTATAGAAGAGGTCAAGCACCCGCGGTGGCTATCCGATGTAGTCCTCGTGAAAAAAAATCTAGGCCCTGCCTTAGTCTCTTCTGAGCGAAGGCTCAGTATCTACCTGACCGCCTCTCGGCTCGCGGTTAGCCCTGGCCTAACTCCTTTTGTATTTACATCCCTTGGCCGCAGCCCGCCTGCGCTATGCTTCTCGGCTCCATGCTGCCCGAGACCACACCTGCGTGGCCTACCCGCCTGCGTTGTGCCCCTCGGCTCCATGCTGCCCGAGACCACGCCTACACCGTGCTCCTCGGCTCCATGCTACCCGAGACCACACTTGCGCGGCCTGCCCACCTGCGTCATGCTCCTCAGCTCCATGCTGCCCGAGACCACGCCTGCGCGGCCTACCCGCTTGCGCCGTGCTCCTCGGCCGCAGCCAGCCTGCGCCGTGCTCCTCGGCCGCATGTTGCCCGAAACCATGCCTGAGCCATACTCCTTGACCGCAGCCCGATTGCGCCATACTCTTCGGCTCCATGCTCCTCGAAACCGCGCCTGCGCAGCCTCCCGCTTGCGTCGTGCTCCTCGACTCCATGCTCCCCGAGACCACACCTACGCGGCCTGCCCGCCTGCGTCGTGTTCCTCGGGCGCATACTCTCTGAAGACCACACCTGCGCGGCCTGCCTGCCTGCGTCGTGCTCCTCGGCTCCATGCTGCCCGAGACCACACCTGCGCGGCCTGCCCGCCTGCGTCGTGCTCCACGACTGCGTGTTGCCCGAGGCCTCGCCTCCACAGCCCGCCCGCCTAAGTCATACCCCTCGGTTACTTGTCGCTCGAGACCGCAGCCTCTGCTCGACCCGATCGGTAACGGACCAGCAGCCGCTCGGTAAGAACAAATACTGAAAGCTGAAGCCATGCCTCGGACTTCCGTTAAAACGACCGACGCATAGCTTCTTTCCGGGGGGGAATATGATGAGGATAATAATTGCGATAAGACCCGGCTGACGTCAGCCACCCCAGAGGACGCCTCACGCCTCGATCGACCCGACAACACCCGGTCAAACGGTCCAGAACATCGATTGAGGCGCATTGACGTCCTGCTTAGGCCCAACCCTGCACACCACGCCAACCGGTGTTAGACGCCACCAGGAGTATGATCCTACCCCCTGCAAGCGGGCAGATCAGGTGACGGTATCCTCCCCTATAAATACCCTCGCATTCATCTAAGAAAAGGGGGAGAGACCTTAGCTAAACAAACCTCCTCCACTATCTTCTAACTTGATCGTCGGAGGGGTCGGGTCGAGCTTCCCGACCCGACCTTGTGAAGGTGCGAAGCCGAAGATCCCCACCGGACGCGCAAGCGAGGAGTTCTTGCCCGGAGGAAACGGTGACCCCACTCCGATCGGAGCACCGCAGTCGGCCACCTCAGCGGACCCGAGAGTCGTACTGGGAAGATCCCCGTCATCCGGACCCGAACCGAGCCGCGTCGACCTCGAGGCCACGGCTCAAGGTGGTTTCCCACGACAGTAAGGATCTATCTACTCAACATTTTTGTTTTCTGAAATGCAATTATTCTTTTTATGTGACAATTAATTTTGTTCCAAATTGAACATATCGACGAGGTTTACAGTAAAGTAAGTACTTAACTGGAACAGGATACGTAGCTTCCTTCTATGAATTCAATCTTCCATTTTGATCCTTCAACTTTCCAGCTTATACTGAAGATAATGCATTACAGGACTCCTTTGATCCTCTGTAATCCACATCCACTAGCATTACAAAACTCCCCTCCCTTTCTTGCATACCATGTCATGCCCAATTCTTTTCAATTAAGAAGGCCACCATCACATAAACTAAAACCAAAGAACTCGTCATGATGGAAAAGGGAGGTAGTGATTGGTGCTTTAAGATTTGCACGCTCGTACAGCTCCTTGTGTACCCGAGGAAGCCTGCAAATGGCATGGAAGCTACAACGATGGAGGCCTGCACATGCGTTTCTATCCCCTCCCATGGTGTTTCTCTCAACTTGACTGAGCACCCAAGAAGATGAATAAAGAAAGGCTCCAACCATGTGTGTTCATGTGGGCGGAGGGCGGCTTGAGTTGGACGCATTTGCTGTTTGGTGGCCTCATCCATCTCTATGATTGCATGCATCTGATGCCCAACTCTTCCCCCCGTTCCCCCTTCGCATGTCCGAGCTACACACACCCTTCTCCTACCATCCTTCCTTCCTTCAAGCCCATAATGGAGATGAGAACATGCATAGATTCCCAGAGACAAACCAATGAACTCACCAACATGGACAGAAGATGAGTTCGAGGATGATGGTTGAGGAACAGAGGGCAACGGTTGAGTCGGTTGGGGTCATGTTCATGCCCTACTGTAGATGACTTGGAAGCACATGTAGAACCCAAGGCAGAGAGAAGCATCTCCAGTTCATTCCAAACACAACTTGTGGTACTCGAAAGATTAGGCTAATGAGAGAGAATATGTTCATTCTGCTTCTATCTATTGGATATGTTTTTGTACATACGTGATCTCTAACTTTCACCTTTGGCTGTGTTATCTATGACATTTGTCACAGATCTTTCTTCTGACAACTTGAAGAAAGAGCTTCTCTCTCTCTCTCTCTTTCTCTTTCTCTTGCTTTTACTTTGTCTCAGTATGCTTTAATCATTGTGAGCTCTCACACATTCTCGCCATGTTTGATGTCGGAGGATTTTCTCGACGATCCAAAAGTCTCCAGGCATGACACTCCCATCACCAGCTGTTTGATGATCCCGAGACCCCACGAGCCAACCAAATCCATTATATAATCGCTAGCCAATAATCATGCACTGAAAAGAGTTCTTAATTCCATGTCTTCAACTCATTAATCTTCTACACAGCATATTCAATCTCTTCTTCCCATCATCTCCCTCCTCCTCTCGCTCTCTTGTTTCAGAGAAGAGGGAAGTCGCAAGTATGACACAGAGCTGATACAGAGGTAAGCAAGAGGAGGAAGAAGAGAACAAGAACGGAAATGTTTACGAGACTAGCTTTTATCTTCTCCTTGGCCTTCTTTTGTGCTGTCATTGCGTATGCCGCTCCGGCGGACGAGGTGGCGGCGCTGCTGTCGATCAAAGCGGAGCTCGACGATCCGTTGAATGCCCTTGGAGACTGGAATCTGCCGACCGACGTCGCTGGCTCGTCCCACTGCAACTGGACTGGCGTCCGGTGCAGCTCGACGGGCGCCGTCGACGGCCTCGACCTCTCTCACCTGAACTTAAGTGGCCTGATCGCCGGCGACATCCGCCGGCTCACGAGCCTTGTCCGCCTCAACCTGTGCAGCAATTCCTTCTCTTCGTCGCTCCCGGAGGCCATCGCCGACCTCACCATGCTCCGGGAGCTCGACGTTAGTGACAACAACTTCGTCCGTCACTTCCCGACCGGCCTCGGCGGGTTCCAGGGCCTGAGGAGCCTCAATGCCTCCGGGAACAACTTCGACGGGCCGATCCCCGACGACATCGGCAACGCCACGGCTCTCGAGACGCTGGATCTGCGAGGGAACTTCTTCGCTGGTTCAATCCCGCTGTCTTACCGGAACTTACAGAGCTTGAAGTTCTTGGGCCTTTCCGGCAACAACCTCAGGGGAAGACTCCCCGCTGAGCTCGGCCAACTCTCTTCGTTGGAGACGCTTATAATTGGGTACAACGAGATCGAAGGTCCGATTCCCGCGGAGCTCGGCAACCTGACAAATCTCCGGTACCTCGACATGGCGGTCGGCAACCTCAGCGGTGCCATTCCTGCAAAGCTCGGAAGGCTGCAATCCCTCACCACCGTCTACTTGTACAAGAACAATCTCGATGGCGAGATCCCGAGAGAAATCGGCGATATCTCATCGCTGCAGATGCTGGATCTCTCCGACAACCTCATCTCCGGTTCGATACCGCCGGAGTTGTCGCGACTGAGTAATCTAAAGCTTCTCAATCTGATGTGCAACAGACTCAAAGGCGCGGTGCCCGCCGGCATCGGTGAGCTACCTCAGTTGGAGGTGCTGGAGCTGTGGAACAACTCGCTCTCCGGCGCCTTGCCGGCCAACCTGGGCCTGAACTCGGCACTGCAATTGCTCGACGTTTCCTCGAACTCGCTCTCGGGGAAGATACCTGCGGGAGTGTGCGACGGTGGCAACCTCACCAAGCTCATCCTCTTCAACAACGCCTTCTCCGGGCCGATCCCGACCGGCCTGCCGACGTGCCTCTCTCTGGTTCGCGTTCGAATGCAAAACAACCGGCTCAACGGTACCATACCGAGTGGTCTCGGGAGGCTACCGAAGCTGCAGCGGCTCGAACTGGCAGGCAACGAGCTCTCCGGCGAGATACCGGACGACATCTCGTCCTCGACCTCGCTCTCCTTCATCGATCTCTCGCACAACCACCTCCGCTCGTCCCTCCCTTCTAACATACTATCCATGCCGACGCTCCAAACCTTTTTGGCCGCCGACAACGAGCTGACCGGAGGAATCCCGGACGAGTTGCAGGACTGCCCATCCCTCTCTGCTCTCGACCTTTCGACCAACCGCCTGTCCGGGTGCATACCGAGCAGCCTAGCCTCATGCCAGCATCTCGTGTCGCTGAGCCTCCAGAGCAACCGGCTCACCGGCACGATCCCGTCCTCGCTTGCGACGATGCCAACGCTCTCCATTCTGGATCTGTCGAACAACTTCCTCACCGGCACGATCCCCGACAACTTCGGCGGCTCGCCGGCTCTCGAGATGTTGAATTTAGCCTACAACAATCTCTCGGGCCCCGTGCCGGCCAACGGCCTATTGCTTACCATAAACCCGGATGATCTCGCCGGCAATGCAGGCCTTTGCGGTGGCGGTGCACTCCCTCCGTGCGCCGCGAATTCGCCATGGGCATCGACGACGAGTCCCAAAGCGTCTCACCTCAAGCACATCGCAGCCGGATGGCTGATCGGGATTTCGGCGGTCTTAATGATTGGGCTCGGCGTTCTCGGGGCACGACGGCTCTATCAGATGTGGCACGTTGACGGCGGGTGCTGCGGCGACGGCAAGTTCGAGGAAGAGACCGGCGCTTGGCCTTGGCGGTTGACGGCATTCCAACGGCTCAACTTCACGAGCACCGACGTGTTAGCATGCGTCAAGGAGGCCAACATCATCGGCATGGGCGCCACGGGGATCGTCTACAAGGCCGAGCTCCACAGGCACCACGCAGCGGTGGCGGTGAAGAAGCTGTGGCGGCCGGAAGGGGCCGCAGCGGAGTTGGGCGATTCCGATGCCGGGGATTTGGCGACGGAAGTGAGCCTACTAGGAAGGTTGAGACACCGTAATATCGTGAAGATGCTCGGCTACGTGCGAAACGGCGCCGAGATGATGATACTGTACGAGTACATGCAGAACGGCAGCCTGTGGGAGGCTTTGCATGGGAAGCAAGAGGGGCGGCTGCTGGTAGACTGGGTCTCCAGGTACAACGTGGCGGCCGGAATCGCGCACGGATTGGCCTACCTTCACCACGACTGCCACCCGCAGGTGATCCATCGTGATGTGAAGTCGAGCAACGTGCTCTTGGATGGGAATCTGGAAGCCAAGATC
This sequence comes from Musa acuminata AAA Group, assembly GCF_036884655.1. NCBI lineage: Eukaryota > Viridiplantae > Streptophyta > Magnoliopsida > Zingiberales > Musaceae > Musa > Musa acuminata. The sequence goes on from NC_088337.1 coordinate 26,974,857, forward strand.
GCCGATTTCGGCCTGGCAAGGATGATGGTCCGCAAGAACGAGACTGTGTCCGTCGTCGCTGGATCGTATGGCTACATTGCCCCAGGTCAGTCGCATATGTCGACCGTCGACGGAACTCTTTTAGCTACTGGCATTACTTAACACTGGATGCTTGTGTGTTCTTTAACAGAGTACGGCTACACATTGAAGGTGGACGAGAAGACCGACATATATAGCTTCGGGGTGGTGCTCATGGAGTTACTGACAGGGAAGAGGCCCGTAGAAATGGAGTACGGGGAGAGCCAGGACATCGTCGGGTGGGTCCGCGGGCGGCTGAGGAGCAACCACGGCGTCGAGGAGCTGCTCGACAGCAGCATCGGCGGACGTTGCGAGCACGTACGTGAGGAGATGCTGCTGGTGCTGCGGGTCGCGGTGCTGTGCACGGCAAGGTCGCCCAAGGACCGGCCGCCGATGAGGGACGTGCTCACCATGCTAGCCGAGGCAAAGCCGCGGCGGAAGAGCAGCAGCAGCGGCGGCGGTGGCGTGGTGGCCAAGGACAAGCCCGTGTTCACCACCTCGCCAGATTCTGGGTATCCGTAGACATGTAGTTATTCCATAGGAAAGGAACCGTTCGCCTTTAGATTAGTGTTTTTAGATGAATAACTAAATACGTATTGATATTTTAAAGGGCGTCGACTTACTTATCTATATCACGAAATCTCAACAAAGCTTCGGCTGCACTCAAACCGACTCGACTGAGCTCGAGCCGCATGCGGCCTTTTAGCCCAAATCCGTCAAATCGGCCGGTCTTCGGTGGTGTTGGGTTGCAATCAAATCTGCGGAAGTTGAAGCCCAAGTATCAATCGCGGGTCTTCTAAATGCCAGGTGGGCCGATATTCCGGTCCAACCTAAAATCTCCCTACCATACCGGTCCGGTCCGGGCCGGTCGGGTCGGTCCAAACCAAGTTCTCTCTGCCGATTTCCTATTGACGGTGACCGCCTCGTGCTGCCTTGCCGCCGCAGCCGCTTGTCTTTGGTTTGCACCGCCTCTGTCGCCTCACCATCATTACTTCGACACTTAAACTACCGCTGCCGCCTCAGTCATCTTTTACTCTCCCCTTCTTTCTGTTCGACAAGTTTGTGTTAGCCACTAACGAATAATACTATATAATATCTTAATACTTGGCAAAAGAAGAAGAAAATATTTAGCTTAGACAGCAGCGTTTTGGGACTGTTTAAGACACCGGTGGCGAAATTTGTCTTTTTGTCTTTAATGGTTTTGGGACCCAAAGCAATCGATGAACATCGTCCGGTCACGAAATCGTTGATTGGTTACGGAATGACTATTATGCCCTCGTGGCATCCGTTAATGGAGTTTTCTCACGGCGATGTACGAAGGGCAAACAAGTCTATTGGTAGGCGCCATTGCGTGCCGACTTATATTTAGAGACTCCACAACACACGGCCTTCGATATTGTTGGTTCGTCCCTCTTCGTGGCGCGCTCCGATGGCGGTGCTAAGCAGAGACGTGGGCGGTGGGGGGAAACGGACCCGGCAGGGGAGGCGAGATGCCGACGGAGGAGCCCGAGCGGCACGGGAGGAGCGGGAGGGAGCGGCGAGGGATCCGCTGGTGGTGCTGGGGCCGGATGTGGTGACGAAGATTCTCGAGTTCGCGGACGCGCGCAGCGTGGCACGATGCACGGTGGTATCTCGCGGCTGGCATGAAATCGCCTCCAGCGACCGCCTTTGGGCCCCAAAGGTTGGTTCTTCACCCCCATGTATTCTCCTTCGCCATGCTTTCCGATGTAAACTGAGTTTAGCCCGATGTTTGTCGGCGACGAATTCGCCATATTTTACTTTGCTAAATCGATGCGATTCAAGCGGTAATTTTTCGCCTCCGGACAAGTTCGAGTTAAAGCGAGGGATGTCAAAGATTTGGTTTTGGTTTCTCGCACGCTTTGATGCCCTATTTTCTTGCATTTTAATGATTCTTTGAATTGCTTTACCTGCTATTTAACTAGTTTTTTGCACTTCTTTTGGAGCTCACTTTCTCTGCCTTTATTCTTCTCTTTGGCCTCCTTTTTATTCTTTAAAATGTTCACTTATTCATGGAAAAAATCGTATTTTTTACTTCTTTTTGGGAAAAATTCTACATTCCTCCCCTGTGGTTGGAAGATCTCATACTCAGGCTCACGTGGGAATGACAAGTTCGATCAGGCTGATCATGTTCCCACCAAAACGTAAGATGTTAGCTTTTTCTAATGTTCAGGCGTTACATGCATCGATCACCTTCATTTCTTGACTTCGACTGAGCATAATATCCATTGAGGTCTAAAGTAGAACAGACCCCAATGGAATCATACTTAGTGGTGGTGGTGGTGGGGATAGTGAACCACGCTGGCTTTTACTATTTCAGTGGATGATTAGTTCAAGCTATATGTGCATAATTGCAAAACCAGATTATACGAGAGGCCATCTACTTCAAAAACTTGACATAATACACGAAAAAGAGGGATAACTACATTCTTATCCTTTGAGCACGCGAAGAATCACACAGCATCCTACTGTATACACAAAGGTGCAAGAATTCAAGTTGGGGCGAGGAATTTTCAAGCCCAAGGGAGATTACTGTCAAATTTGACATTAGACTTAGCACTTTATTTTACATCATTGGGTAGATATCAACCTCACTTATCAGAATCTATCCGCTGAAATTAATCCTGTCTCTATATATATTTTTGGTGTAAGAAAATTAAGGAGATAATCGTGTAGACTAGTCTTTTCATTTTCTTCGTGCTGTTTCTTACCTGAGCTATAATTGGTTTCCCGTAATTATGAACTCTGTGTTTTCATGAAGTTTCTTTTGAATAAACTCACTACTAGATGTTCTTGTTCCAGTATGCAAAATTGTTGAAAGGGAAGGCACATATCCCCCGGATGTCAAATTTGCGAGGAGCATCAAGACTAGCAGCTTATTCTATGTCCATTGTGGATGGGAAAAGAGTGAGAGATTGCCTTCAGATTGGATATTTTGTGCACAATCTATTTTCAGTCTCTTAGATTAGTTTCAATCTTTTAGATCTTCAGTTCTGTTCTTTTAGGATAGACCTCCATGCATATATCTAATTTAGTGACTAGGGTTTTAACTACATGGATATTTAATTATGCTTTATAAGCTAAATTTTTGGTGTCACATCTTGCTGAAGGTTTTAACTCAATGATCTTTTTTGTGCTCGGAAGATTTGTCTGGCAGAATCTGATAAAGAGAAAGTACTCAATGAAAATAAGGAAATAAAGAAGAATGGCCACTTGGCTTTTAGTGAGAGCAAGATGGTTGTATGTGAACACTTTATAAGCTGAGTGACCTTGCTGTCAACTGACACTTTCATCGCTATAGGCATATTATCTTCTGTTAACAATTAAAGTGAACAGAAATCAACATTTCTTTCTCAGCAGCATTTTATCTTTTGGAGAGAGGAAACATTTTATATTGCAGGACACTCGTTTTGTTAATCTTAATGATCACATATACAAGCTTTTTCTATAAATGGGAGGTTAAAAGAATTTGTATTTCTATTGAATGCCATCCTTGTCTGTTACCTGCATGTGATATATGGATAACTAACCTGTAAATATTCTATAAAGATTTTAATTTCTGATCCTTTGTATCAGATTGCCATATTTTTGAAGCCCCAAGTTGTTACTTAGAAAATAAAAACCAAGTACTTCATGCATCCATATGTCTTACAAGAAAGTACATATAGAGATATCAAAGAAGAGGAAGTATGATGTGTCATTCAGAGTTTTGCTAACTGTAATCCCCTTGGAGAGCATAGAGGTCAAAATCCAATCCATTTTGCTGATTCTTTTATGCATATCTGAGGCTGGAACTTATGATGTAGATAGATCTAGTTAATAAAGTGCATCTTAGACTACATAATTTGAAAATTGGAAGAGGGAACCCATGAACTTGATCTATAGGCATTTGAAGATTAAAAAGACAATATTTTGTATTGTTATAGGCCATATTTTTAATCAAAGTACAATTGAACAATTGATTTCCAGAGTATTGGATGCTATGAACTTTTCTTAAAAGTAACAAGGAGAGATGCTTCTAAAACTTCTTCTTACATCTCAAATTAGAGAATCTCAGCTTTCAATATTTGTATTTGCATGTGTTCTGATGTTGGCATATGGAATGTGTTTTGGAGTCAGCGTAGTATTGATCTCACATTTGAGGCCTTCAAAAAGCTCTGTCCATAAAGTAGAAGATGATAGATGTACCCTGACACGATTGGTGGAAGGTTAATAATCTGTTCCTTTACACGTTCGCAGTATGAATTTAGTCTTCTGAATGAAAAATAGCTATGTATTTGTGTATGCCATCTTCAATTGGTCTCATTGTAATATTTCTTGAGGTAAGGTCACTTTGTCATACTGTTAAAAGGTCATTCATTGATGCAAACTACCTGCGGACCTCATTGCATTTAAACACAATTTTCATTCGGTTCTATCCGGTTCCAGACAAAGGTCATTCATATTTTATCTTCTACCTTGTGGCTTTAGGTGTTGAATTTTCATTCAATGCTACTATGTTTCCTCACCACATGATTCCACGTAAAATCATGTTCTAGAGTGCACTAAATTATAATAATCATTGATTTTCCAGACTCGCATCATGAAGGAGGATCTCTGCGATCATGTTTGGGAATTTCGTTATAAGAAGGTATGCAATACTACGCATTCATTAGCTCAACTAATAGATGAATTTACCTTCTAGCAAGGTCATTACGAAGTAACTAGTACTCTCACCTCGATCCAATCTTTCTTTTTCAAATTCAATCAGTTGATCGCCTTTCGGTAAAGCAGTGATCTACCAACTTATTATCTTTTTTTAATCTTTATTGTATGAAGCTCTTAATAGTGTTGAATGTTTGGTTGGCAAATAGCCAACTTCTGATAGTAATTCTATCTGCTCTCTTCATTTATGTAATTTATTAATCAACTGAATCTTCCTTTTCAGTGGGGACAACCAGAAGCCTTCATTTCTGAAATGCGAAATGTTCAAATGTGGAAGTTAGATTGGCTGGGGTTTAACTCAAATTATTTAACTTGATAAAATAAGAGATTTGATTATTTAGCATAAACCTTGGCCTCTTTTTCTTGCGAGTGATATGTAGTCTTGGAAGATAAGAATTCAGGATTGTTAAAAAAGAAAAAATAAGATAAAAAAGAAAAAATAAGACATTTCGGGGCACCAAGAACAGCTTCTGATAGTATGTCAAGAAATTGATGAAAGGAACGATGGTGGCCTTTGCTTGAACTGATTAGCTGAACTGCTACAGTAATCATCTTTCCTTATTCCTCCTTTCACATGCTTGTTTTGCAGGCTGCCCCAGAATATTGGCGGAACCTCGATCCTTCATGGAAAGGCACCAGCCCACCGATGCACCGCTACTTCCATCCAAATGGCTCCCACACTGCAGATCGTGATGACAAAGTTTGGGGGGGGCACGAGTGCACATACTCGATCATGACGAGCTACGTGGGCGAGGGGCAAATCAGGGACCACTACGTGAGGATTAACAGGTGGCCACCGATGACTGTGTCGAGGAAGGAGGATTGGAGATGGGAGATGAGCAACCACCTCTACTGCTACATCAGTGTCCCTGATGCCGAGAAGGAGGGTGGCACAGGACCTCTTTTTCCGGCATGGTAAGTAGAGGGACCATGCATTTGAAACCGGCAGTTTGGGACTTGTATATGAAGTTTAACCTTTCCATCTGTTGGATGGTGGGCAACTTCTAGTTATCTTGTGGCTTTAGGATTTATAGTTATGAGAATATGACAAAGAATGTGAACCTTTCTTACTGTGTTATGGTTTCGCATTCCAGCAATCTTTTTTTGCTTTCGGAAGTAGTATATGGTGTAATCCATCCTCTCACCTGAATGAGTGGGTTTTTGGAAGAACAGCAATGTTATCAACCATGCATGGTGTCAGGACTTCCAAGGGTCGCAAATGTCACAGCTGACGAAGTACCCCTTTAGTCAGCAGACCACAGGAAAGCGGTTACCGTATCCGACTAATCCAATTCCAACGGAGGGAGCGACTGCGGTTAATCAGCTCTAACAGTTAAAAACAGTTATGAGCTGTTACAGGAATCTTGGGACCCCCTCGCCTCGCATACAACAGGCTCTTCCACTCTGTCGGTTTATTTAGCTCTACCTAATCAATCCCCTCTAAAAAGGCTCTTCCACTCTATCGGTTTATTTAGCTCTACCTAATCAATCCCCTCTAAAACACATACTCTGAACCTTTCTTTCTTTTTGCAGACTTTAGCATCGGAGAAGGATCGTTCTCTTCTTGCAGAATTTTCTGACATCTCTGATTGTATCGGAAATGAACACGACCATTCAATCCTAAGCCCCTGAGCCTTACGATGCGCATGCCGGACTACTCTTCCAACCAATTAGCATTCTTTGCAATTTAAATAGTTGCATTATCTGATCCGAGCTTAAACAAAATGGGCAGGAGGCACAGTACAGTAACAAGCCACCGGAATTGCTCTGCGAGTAGCCGTAGCTTCTACCGAACACACACACTGACTTAACAATAAGCAGGGCGAAACCATGAAGAATCACAGCTTTTGCATTGCCACTGTAGAATACCATCAAAATGCAAGGGGAAAACTTCAAAAGGGAAAATTCATAACACAGACTGCTCAAAACATACTTGTCATGTTAGATAACACCATTACCCTGTAATCACTGAGCAATGAACAATACAGGATCGACGGAAGCTCCGGTTACATGCTTCTGTACAGCATGATAAATAAACTCACCCATCTCCAACAAAGCCCCGTCCCGGAAACCATCAATCAGGAAAGAAAAAAAAAAGAAAAGAAAAAAACAACAGCACATACAATGTCCGATACCAAGGGACAATGGTTACACTATACAAATACACAACCTCGCCTCACCAAAAACAAACAATACACAGAAGACATTTAATGATCGATCGGAGCACCGGACCTTGCCTGTGAAATTCGGTTTGCATAGATAGTCACTAGCCTAAGTTGCGTGCTACTCAGACCCTCCAAATGTGGTAAGAATGACTTCCCAAGCATGATATAAATTTCCACCAAACAGAAAACAACAGTCTGAAAAATTAGAAACAACAAAAGAAGACTTGTGTCAGACAAATATTAACGAAGGGTCTAAGACATCACATAGAATGCACAAGTACATACATATCCATGATAAACAACCAAATAACAGACTTATCTCCTATGAACTTGAATCTCACTGTACCTCCCATGAAAAGTGGAAAATCAGTCAATGGTGTCTTCCAGAACATAATGAAAGCAAGTCTGTCAAGAATAGCTTTGCCAGGAAAATTGTTACAAGAAAAAGGGACACTCATCGATTCTCAACTTTCTCGAGGGATAATCCTGTTGTTTCTGACTTTACTCCAAGCAGAAATGGGAATCATGGGCCTCCTATATCTTCAATACTATGTATATTTCTTTTTCTCAAACATGCTTCAAAAGCAGTTTCCCTTTCCCCTTTATTTCTTCTTCCTTCTTTATTTAAGATATACACATTTGGTCTTTGGCCGAGAAATTGAAAACCAAGACCGCTAAGACAAAAAAAAGAGCCATTATCTCAAAACACCTTGCATATATTTACATGATGAATGTTGGACTGTTTAGCTCTAGAGGAAGAGAGATTCGAAGGACTTGATTTTGTGCACCAATTATGATGATCAAATCAACAGATCTGCCAAAATCATTTCCCTTTTCCTCTTATTTCAAAAGAATTATAAGAAATGTCAATATGTTAGAAGCTGTTTCCTAATCAACCACGTTTAGGAGAAATCAATAAAAGAAACAGCATGACTGAACAATGCACTTTGAAAACTTGTTTAAGACTCATGTCGCAGTTGATTGAGGGACAACAAAACTAAAAGAACGAATGTAAACAAAATGCAAAATGGTGCTCGAAGAATGAAAGACGAAATGAGAGAGAAAAGAAAAGGACCATTAGAAAGGAATGAGAGGTGAGGAGGGAGGGAGAGACAAAAGGTTAGGACAAGGCCACTGTGTTGGAGTCGGTTACTGATGCCATAGAAGTTCTGTCAGACCTTAAGAAGACTGGAGATCAGATTGTGGCACAATTGCCATGGTTCTAAATTGGTCACTAATGCGGGGCATCTCCCCTAAGCAATCACCCCCAATTACATTAACAGATAGGGTTGCAGCAGCCCAGGGCAGCAGGAGATAATGAAGATAGAAAAGATATTGGAACGGAAATGGAGGTGGTTAAAATTTTGGAGGAATGAAGGTGGAGAGGAACAAAGGGATGATGAGATGGAGAGGGAGTGGAGGTGGAAGGATGTGGATAAAGAGGGGGAATGAAGAGTTGATGGCGGAATTTAATAGAGGACAAACTAGGATAAGGGAACTGAGAGGACAATTAGGTTTCTCCTCTATCTCATCTTACTTTTATTTGGATAAAAGTCAACAACATAGAACAATTGTATTAGGATATTCTAATTGTCAGCTCGAAGAAACTCTGATCTGTGAATAAATAATGAATCACATCTTTAGATTAAATTGCACCATTTACCAAATTGCAAGATCAGAGAATACATCCATATCTCTTAAATTGATTTGCTATTGAGCCAAAGAAGATCAGATCCTACACATTAACAGCTCTACCCATGCCACATTTGATAAGGGCCACAGTTTGGCACTCCTTAATTCTATTCAAAACCGTTGCACAAAATGTTCTTAGAAAAACACAAACAACAAACCATGCTTCTCCGACCTTAGAATGCAGGTAGTTCAATGGTATAGATTAATTTCAAAAAACCAAATCTAGCAAACTTATCATTTATCTATCAGTTCTTTTAGAAAGATTTTTGAATTTTTAATACTCGTAAAGCGTGTGCCTATGAACTCATTATCCAACATAATTATATATGTTTTTAGGCCTGTCACACTGTTGGTATAGACAAATATACAGACCTATTACCTCATGCTCATCTTTGGGTACTAACATTCTATTGTTTTGTACAAGTTTCTATTTTCATTGTCATGCTCTGTTCCACTCTAAACCCCATCAAACACAAGAAACAAAACAATGCCAGCTAGAATAAGATAACTGAATAGAGAACGACGCAAGCTAGAACACATGGAAAGGACAATAATAAAAAGAGAAAAAGATGTTTAAGTGAAAGAAAACAAAGGAGGTGATTAGCCTTAGGACACTTATAGTTGTTCAATGAAATTTTCTTGTGATCCTCTCAAATCTCACCTTGTAGGACCTGTCAGCACAAGAGATTGACTTGATGGTTCACTAAGCAATCTAAAAAACAATTATGTACTTGACATACCCAGTAACTTTAATGGACATACATAAAATGCAAATTACAACTATTGCTACCATTGTGAAAAAGAACCAGGCTAATGTGATGGCCACTAATCATGTCAATACTTTAACCAGATAGATACCTTGTTCTTGTGGAATTACTAGGGAATCTAGATGCACGATAGAAATTGACAAAATGTTCATAATAACGGGTAATATTCCTCGAGATATACCAGCTTCATTCATGCAGATCATCTGATTTTGACTATTAGCACTACTTAAGTAAAGATGCTAATTTTTGTTATCCGGGCAAAAGTTCCAACTTGAAATGTTTCCCACATACATGTGTTTTCTATGTATGTATCACCATTTATGAGTTGCATTTCTTTTAAAAACTTGATAACACATCCATTGAAAAGGCAAAAAGAACATCATGACAAGGATCAGATGGGAAAAAAATAAAGATACATGTCTTGTCTATGCTGTACAGAGAATGAGAAATCATACCTTCCTCACATCTGGACTCTGGTTTTTGAATGCATTAAACAACGCCGGCAAAAAGGAAGGCAAATGTTTCATCAAATCTTCATGTGGAAGTCGACCAACAAGCTGGAGGAGAACTAACAGGAGTCATATTCTTAACATAGTCAATTGCAGTACACATATCAAAGGATTCCAAAATATTTTTACAATATTTATCATCAAAGATCAGCAGATGAGCATGAAACAATATGTTCCCCACTTCAGATTTAGGTTAGAGTAAGTCAGATGGGTAGATTGGAAGTGCTCTTTATATATGGATTAGATTTTCTACTGGAATGTTTTTAAAAATATTCATCATACTAGTACTCTATCTCCAAAAGTCAATAAAGGTCTTTTGTTCTCTTTTCAAACAAGAACGTTTCATGATAGCTCCATAATTCTCATGAAGATAAATTTCACTAAATTTTGCTTCTGCAATAACTAGATCATGGTCCAAAGTTTGATAATTAAATTATTCATCAGTTTCAACTTTTCAAAAAGAAGCTATGAAGAGAAACTGACAAATTGAAACAAGCTGTGACTTTTGAACCCGAACTTCCCGTTTTTTATCAATTCCCAAGGAAAAGACCCTCAACCACAAGAATCCAGCAAGTACATTTTACATAACTAAAAGGAAAGCAGATTCCAGTCAACATAACAATAAAAGCAATCTGACATGAAGGTGATGATTCTCATACAAAGCATCTACCAACATGAGGCAAACCCACACAATCCAAATGTGACAAGACCAATTAAAACACAATGGACCAGGATGGTGACAAATTCCATTTCTATGACAGCAGAAACAATAGATTCACCAACAATTTCAGGAATATTATTCTAGCAACGGATTGAAAGCACATTAAATTCTCAAAAGAAAAAAAAAAAGAAATCTGGGTCTGAGACAATAGCAAGAAGCCAATAGAAACCCATCAACATGTTTCCAGGATGAACATAAATAAACGATGATGCACATTAAATTCTAAAACACAACATCTCTAGACGATAGCCAGAAGCCAAAAGAAACCCATCAACATGTTTGCAGGATGAACATAAGTAAAAAAGCAAGCACCTATACAATACAAACAATATATTAGGCAAATTTACAAGCAATTATGAGACCACCAAAAGCAATTAAAAAACCTCTAAATTTCCAGTCAACAATGCAATTTTCACTTAAGGGTCATTTAAGAGATAAGAAGATAAAATCTTAAAAGCAAACAGTACCCAGTAACATATTTACCAACTTTCTTCCTCCTAGTCATCAAAGTCTTCCAATACTCGGTGTTACAATGAGAACCAGCTATAACAGCTGATCCGACCAGAAACTCTCAAAACTGGACCTGCCTGGTACAATTCATGCATACAAACCATACAAAACTGGCTGATCCGGCCAGGTTTGAATTAGGGGCCTGAACTAGCCAGGTGGACACCAACTGCATCAGTTCTACACTTGGAAAAGGAACATATCACTCATATTTGAGTATGTCTTTGACGCCCAATTTATGACATCATTCTGTTTGGTGACATCCCTCTCTGCTTATGCCCCATCTATGACATCCACCAGCCATCACCATCACCCACTAGGACCACTTGGACCAGACATCACCCAAGAAGCTAGAATGGGGGAGAGTTCTGAAAGTTGATAAAGATTAAAGAAGAGAAATAAGGAAAGAATTAATTGCTGATTCCAAACTTGATGCTCCAGATTGGCGCATGTCTGGGGCGCATCACCGCTTGGGCCCATGTTGCTAAATAAAATGATTAGGAGAGGAGAAAAGAAAGAAAAAGAAAAATAAGTGAGAAAAGATGATATAAGAAAACAGAAAGCAGACAAAGATTATGTGATATAAAAATAAGAAGATATGTATATATATGTTACTTTTTTCTATATTATACATTACACTAATTATTTCTGTATTTTCTATTACAAATAACGTCGGAGAGTCGTTGGGTCAGTACCAATAACACTGTTCAAATTACATGGAACAATTAAATTTTCTTGCTACCATTGTCCTGCCAGTGAGAGTCCCATTCTAATACAAGGTGACATAAAAAGGAAATAAAAAAAATAAAAGGTATCATGCCTTAGATTATTGTGAGAAAACAGATAATCTGACTTGAGAAAAGCTTAAAAGCACTTAGCAAACATGAAAAAAGGATAGGAGAAAAATAAGAAAGAAATACCTTGGTTAAACAGTTGATACAAATGACAAGTGTCTTTTCATCATCACTGATCAACAAAGGTACAATGACCTGCAATTACCAAACATAAAAAAGGATGGATATCAATCTAAACGTTCAACTCCCTGATTAATTTATAAATATCAATGTCTAACCAACAATTTAACTCAAACATTCACATACACTAAGGAATTGGAATGGATCAAATTGTGATAAGATTATATTCAAGCATTGGTTTGCTTCACTTGAAACCTGCAAATTTGAAATAAAAATAAAAAACTAAAGAAAGGTAAGCACAAATAGCATCTAAAGAACAGAAGTCTGGTACCTTCACAACCACGTCTTTTGTCACATGAAGCAATTTTTCAGTAACAATTTCGATAGAATCTTCCATCTCACTTTTCTGTAATTAGAAAACATTAAGAAAGAAAATAAACTTAAAACTTAAAGACTGTCTACTGATAAGAATGCAGGAAGAGCAAATGGGAGACCTGATTGTTAAGCATCCTAACAACCAAAGAAAGAGCAAGCTCCCGTACTGAAGAATCAGAATCATCCAACACCTCAAGCACAGCTGTTAAGATCTGATTGAAATACTGCAGGAACATCGAATGTCACTACTCACTAGAGCTTGCATATGCATAACATAAGCATATCATAGCTTACTAGTGTAAAAAGAAATACAATGATTTATCATACAAAATCACAAAAACAGAAATGCACACCTCATATCCTAATAAGTTGAATTTTACATAAAGAACAATCATTGTCGAACTATGTTACATAGTGACTATGTTTCAAGTTTATCTACATTAACATTCCTCTTAATCAAGGATGCCACAATCTTAACAGCAGTAGGCCACCTTGTAAAGGATGAAATACATTTGGGGGACCACATTGGTGATTGTCAATAAGCATCAACAGTAACCACTTTGTCTATATTTACATATGGAATCCTTCACCAAAAAGTACCTCTATCTCTCTCTCTCTCTCTCTTCTAAGAAAAGTAAGTGAATGGAAAGGGTCAAATGACTTTTTTTTTTTCAAATTGTATTATGCTCTCCGATCCTTAACCATATGAATTTTTACAATTGTTGTCAATCTTCTTATCCAGCCGATGTTATTGAATCTATCTGAGATGTGATTATGAATTTCATAAGACTCTTTCCCGCATAATCTGAAACAAATGTTGCTACCATTTAGCATATGTTGTTGTGCATATCCATGTGACCAAGCCAAAACTCCTTGAGCTTCAGCCTTGGTACCAATATCATGGTTAAGAAGTTATTGCAAAGAGAAAGTAAACGTTTTTAAATTTCAATCAGGCTCTCTTCAATCAATGTCACCCCTTTCTTCCTTCCTCTTCTCCCTGACACCACCTCTCCTCTTCTCCTTTCAGAACTTTTCCCTCTTCCTTCCTGGTGACTCGGAGAGGATATACATGTGACACAAGAAAGAAGAGAAGACATGGAAAAAAAAAACATATGCTATGAGAATTATTCTAGTTTTGGTTTTTTTCCTCCCTTGTTATCTTTCTCTCCCCTTTATTCCTATTTTTTCCTTCCTAAAAGCCACCTCCATCATCAAATTGAAGTCTCAGTCCTATGGTCAATACTGATGTACCATATGCTTCTTCAGCCAGCTGAAACCTTTACAGACGAGTTTTGTACTACTTGCCATTACCTCCTTATTGACACTAAAATTGTACCTCCATTTACAATAACAAAATTTCATCACATTAAATGCCAAAACTAAAGATTTTCAGCTTCATGACTACATTGCTGCTAGCCTTTTATTCTTTTCTCATAATGATCTGATCCTTAAACATTCAACCACCCGAAAAAGAATGAGTAATAATTGCTAAATTAATTTGTGTCATGTCCAGGCAGAAGTTAATAGAAGATCATGAGTCAAGGTTTATAAGAATAAAGAACAAGGATCATTACCTTGGTCCAGACAGAGGTATCATTTTTCAATGAAACTTCAACCAGCTGTTGTAGTGCATCTTGTTTCTCTGAACTTGAGTTCACATCATTAATATTGCAAATCTACAATAACAAGTTGTAAAAACAATATAAAACTAAGGCATGTAAAGCACTACCTTACAAAAACTGGTTCTGATAGCTTTAAGAATATTTAAATAATGCATAATATGAAAAGATATTTTTATGAACTAAAGCATCTTTTACATACCTGATGAAGAAGTTGGGGAATACTAGGCCCACTGTCTCCTGGGAGAATGGCATTTGCAGAACTAAGCTTCTCATTATTGAACTCAGAACTTATACTGATTTCACCACCATGATTCATATCAGCAGCCTTATGTCCATCAGAACTAACCAGTCTATTGATATCTAGACGTGGAGTCAACACAGAACTCTCATGCTCAATAGTCATCTCTGTTTTCTGTAAGCAATTATTAACTGACCCAGTACCTTGTGATAAAGGGTCAGAACCGTAGTCATCAATATTCTCGAATGGGTGACGAGACTCATCAGTAGCTGCTTTACCAATGGAAACATCAAGTTGTGTCAATTCATGAGTTAAACTCCACTTCTTCTCTCCTTCATCGTCAACTGAACCGGCTGAATAACGACCAAAATGGTGACTTTTCTTCGATGCACCAACATAACCTTCCTCGGAAGAAGTTCCAACAACATCCGATTGGTCATAAAATGGTTTTGACCTTTGACGTTCTTTCTTATTCTGCAAAAAGTTCATAAGATCAACCTCTATACGAGGCGTATACTGCTTAAGTGCCCGTCTTAATGAGTTCTGCTCTTCAACAGAAAGACTGAGAATAAAATTTAAGACTGCTGTTGGATCAAAATGGGAGTAAACTGATATGATGCCAGATATGGATGCTTCCTTCAGCCTTACATTTTTATCATTTACCAAAGGTGCTAACTTAGCAAGCCATAGCTTAAGAAATCCGTTGTTACTATAGCCATCAGCATTTATTGTATGTTTATTAAAGGAATTATTTGCAAATTGAATAACAGCCAACTTTGCTTTAGGAGATCTCTGCTCATCCAAAGATCTAAGAAGTGCTGGAAGAAGAGAATCAATATTGTATGTCTTACCAACTATCTCCAGTGTTGCTGAACATGGTTGCCTTACCAGTTCCTTTGGATCAATTAATCTAGAAAAGACATGTGGCAATGTTCTTTCCAGGTAACTCTCAAAAGGCTTTCTGCATGATGGAATAATTTCTGCAAGAGTGGAAAAAGCTGCCTGTGCAACTTTATGGTGAGGATCATCCAAGTATCGGAAAAACAATTTCATAACCTTCTCAAAATTCTGCGTAATCTCCAAAATACCCTTTGGCCCCTGCTGCAACAAACTCCAGAGATAATTAAATGCGGAAACCCTAGCTACCCAGTCTGAACTAGGGCTTAGTCCCTCAGTGAGTGCATCACTTAGTGATGCTGGACCATCGATATAGCTAGACATTTCACTTGCTGGGATTTGACTATCATCAAAACTACTTCTGCTACTTGCAAGAGTCCTTCCTGTCACCTGCTTCCTTAAAAGAGGTCGCTGAAAGTTAGGAATGTAACTATTCTGTGAATCCCTATAGCCAGAATCCTTATAAGGTGTCTCCAGATATTGTCTATCAGTATGGATACTCGGAAGCCGTCTACTTAACCTGAGATCAACATTGTCTTCACTGCCACTTATTTCTTGCAATCGTTCAGAAGATCTTTTCATGTAAGACAATGACAAAGATGACAGGGTATCAGATGTTACATGACTGAGGTGAGACAATTTCAAAGGGTCTCTGGATTGTTGGACCTGAGAACTCAGGACCTCAGACATATTAGAGCCACCATTCCTGTTGCTGCCTTTCGTAATGTTTGCAACAATTGAGTCAGCCAATACTGAGCTCTGTGCAGAGAAAAGATCCGGAGAAGAAACACTAGGAACCAGCGGATCACGAGTGGATGGAGCATCAACTCCTGCACTAGGAGCAAAATGAGGTAAAATACTTTTCGCTCTTGCAGGCTTGCTAAGCATAGCATACTGCATTAAGAGTGCAACTGGCCATTATTGACAGAAGCAAACTGTAACAGTTAATAAAATAATTAAAGTCAACACGGAGAAAGATACAATTTAGCATCTCAGGGGATACCTAGATCCAAGCTGGTAGAGCGTGCACTTGTGAAGTTATGCTTCTCAGATATGCTCACACCTTTCAATAAACTTTCAATAGCAGACACCTTCTGTTTGCTTGCATGAAGCACACTCTCAAGGCTTCTTTCTGAACTTTTGCCAAGTGTCTTGGATTGTGAAAGGAGGCTAGCCGAGGAAAGAGATGTCCCTGTGGAAATAGTTGCACTCTTGTCCATTGCAACAATAGCAGAGGTACCATATCCAACTACGTTTGCGCTACTGGCTTGAGAGGGAGCACGAGAAAACTGTACTCCCCTTTCACGGAGAGAAGGAGAAGCATATCTTTTATGCATACCTCCATCCTCTTCATTTATTATCTGCAAATATTTTCATCTTATCACAATCAGGAAGACCAAAATAAGGTTCCTTAAACCAAATGAAAACTTCATACCCTCTGTATGACAGGATCAAATGATAAAAACAGTCGCCGGGAACGATCTGGCCAAGTTTTTGTGAACATCCGATAGCAAGTACGAGCAGTTGAACGCACCTAGCGGTGTGCAATATTTAAATGAAGTTATGATGTTACATCAACAGTGCAAGAGATAAATAGAAAGCAATATTTTCTAGTGTAGCAACACAGTAAGATGTGCTCATTGTTGCAAACTAGATGTGGCCAACTTGAGTGTAAGTTTTTAATTTCATGAACCTAGTTCAAAGTTTGTCCCTATAAAACACTATAAATCTAACTTGGGACATCATTGTGTTAGGCTTAAATTATAGAGCAAAAGAAATTTCAGAATGGGTCCTCAATGCATGTGAATAGGATGGGATAAGTTTCCTGCATAGGCATTCAGCTAATGATTATGTTTACCACATAGAAAAAAGAAAAGAACATCGATTACAATCACCAACCTCACTCATTGCATCTGCTACACAACACTTGATCAGGTCTTCATAAAGATCTGCTGACCGCTGTATTTCAGGAGCATCAGCCCAGTACTCCAGTATTAGAAGTGCATATTCACAACACCTGTTATAGCCAATAGGATTATAGGAAGTGACGAAAAACAGTTTGAAACAGAGACAGATTGTATTAAGATTGAGCACTCTCACCTAGCACGAAGAACTGCACTCTTGTCATTCTTTGCAACATCAGCTATCCGAGGGAGCACACGAGCAACTTTGCAGTTACGCAACATCTGAACAGTGACAAGTTAGCCGGAAAAAGAATAGTATATTTCTATTTTAGACCAACCATCTGTTTAAACTGAAAGTTTCTGATCTCATACAATACCGTTTTAATACAATTATCTGCAGATTCCGCAATCACAAGAACAGTGATCACAACAAGCTTCAAAAGCACCTGAAGAAAATTCACTAAAATATTGTTATTTATTCATAACAATAAGCCAAAATCTTATCATACAACGGGTGTTACCGGAATGAGCATATCAGCACAAGCTTCAAAGTCGCCCATCAGTTCCTTTGATAGTAAGTTTAACAGATGACAGGCCTACAGCAGAAAAGCGCAATCAGAAAATAATGAACATACAGTCCAAGATAACTTCTCAATGCCGACTTGTAATGCAGGGAAACCAGAAGTTTCAGTTAATCAGGAACATTTGGTGCTTAAACACAACAATTATCATAAAGTAGAAATATACCACATACCCATGCAACCTTTGACATTCTACCTAACCATGTTCAGAAGGAATAACATTTACAATACCACATGTAACCAAGAATATGCAAAAATGTGAAACAAATGGCCAATTAAGCAAAAGTGTAAACCTGCAGCAAGAGCATGTTGATTAGAATGCAGATATCATACTGTCAAGTGAAATATGTGCCCCTGCCGATGTGAATGCCACTCATCATGTCAAATCTCACGTGATAATGACAGGTTCAACAAACTAGATGCTTTTTTTTCAGCCCGCCTAATGAATAAGGCAGCTTTCAAATCACACTAGATGTGATATAAGGGTATAACACATGAAGTAGGTAAATACATGAGCATTTGGAAGAGATGATACAAACAGCAAGATTCACTAGTTTGCTTAACAAATAATTCTTAGATGTCATATCAAATGAACAATTTGACACCATAGAAAAATCAAACATCTTAGATAAGCAAAAGATAAATATAATACTCTTTTAAGAACTCATTAAAGGATGTTAATCTACAAAGGCCTTAGTTTACCTCAAAGAAGAATATAATATGAGCTAATCATATCTGAACCAAGCTGTACTATAGTGGTCATTGAAAAGGCCTGGATAGCAATAGCATAAAGCTTAAATATAAATGTGACCCTCAATACCACACCAAGGCTGCTCCACTCTAATAGCCAGGCATAAGGGTTTTAATCAGGAAAAGAGCTTTTCAAATGGGCAATTCTTGTTAGTCAATGACTTAGCAGGAGCATGTGTTTTTGGCTACTCAATCATTAGAACCAAGGTTTCAACACCACCTGTTACGGTACGGTATGGGTAGTATTTACTGTCCAGATGGGTTATCGGTAAACGGACAAGTGTAAACCAGATGGTATACCCAGTAACGGAGCTGTACTAGATGTACAGGTCCTTTACCTGCCCAGTACAGGGCAGTACAGGTTCTGTACTGAGTAATTTACTTTTCTGTTTTTTCAGCCCATTTTGGGCCCTTTTTTAGACTCGATGCTGGCATTCGGACGCTCAGTAACTGGTATGGAACTGGTACATACCAGTCCAAGCCCTGACCAATACAATACCAATACACAAAATTGAATCTTAGTTAAAACTTAGAACCAAGGTTCGTAATTTCGTACCGTACCGGAGTTTCAACGTTAGCTCGGCTCGGTACGATATTGTATACCGAGCGGTATACCGTTCTCAGTATACCGAACGGTATACCGCTCGGTATATATATATTCGACAATGTCGCCTCTCTCTTCTCCTAGGCGGGGCGACATCGTCTCGTGTGTGTGCGTGCGTGTATATATATATATATATATATATATATATATATATATATATATATATATATATAAAAGGCGACGTCGCATCGCCTCGACGACACAGCGTTGCCTTTTCCTTCTCCCACGCAGGGCGACGTCGCCTCGTATATATATATATATATATATATATATATATATATATATATATATATATATATATATCGTTCCATCCGGTAACGAACGGTCCGTGTACCGGTACGTACCGCCCATACCGGACGGTATTATTCGAAATTACATACCTTGCTTAGAACTATAATATAAGACACCAATACTTATCCACAACTATGGAATGAATTACAAAGAAACTATTACAACAAGTGGTAGTAAACAATTTTAACCCTCAAATTGTCTATCCGAATCATTATATCACACAGCATCCTCTCTCCCCAAAAAAGCAAAAGCAAAAGCAAAAACAAAAGATCTTATTAACTGTATATAGTTCACCTTACCATAACATATAATAGTCTACAAGATTCAGGCAAAATGTACCTGTTTCACAATGCTAGAACGTCGATCCAATAGCTGAGTACTGAGAGGAGCACCCAGTTGCTTTAGGAGTGCAAGAAATGATGGATAATCTGTAGCACCTGATAAAATAAATTTAATGTTGATGAGAAAAAATCAAAAGAATAACAATTTGCAAAGCATCTATTTTTCAAGAAATAACATGGAAAACCTCGATGAATCATGAAAAATAAACATCATGAAATATATGCAATACACAATAAGAAGTCTTAAAAAAACCATTCAAGACCAATTAAATCCAGAACATATGTAGACAAGAGTTTCCAAGGCAAAACAAGAAAAAAAGAGACAAATGCATTGCCTATTATTAAGCCAAGGCATAATTAGAGCGCATTGACATGAACATAATATTTTGCTCATTGGTGGCTTCAGTTAAGCATAATTTAGGCACAGCATATTGTATAAAAACAAATCAAATGAGCTGGTTAATTGGTCACATTTTCTTCATGAAATGGGTTGGATTGGTATTATTTTGGGTGCAAAATCTATTCTGAAGAGACTCTCAGAAAGAAAGGCAAAGAGTACAATTCTATAGTAGGCAAAATTCTTACTTAACAATAAGCAAGAAATCTAGACAAGGTTTTACTATAATGACTCTTTTGTCATCTCTTCACACCAAGTTGCATAGAACATCACGACACTCACAAGCCAACATGGCAATAGTCATATAGCTAGAATAGGTTTTTTAAAGATAAAATGTAATACCCCGATTAGTCCCATACTGGAAGTGGGCAAGATTAAGATTGAATTATAAGGATCTGATGAGTATACTACTATCAATTTGAACTTAAGTATTTTGACTAGTGGTTTAGGTCAAACGAAGTTGATAGACTCCGTTAGCATATCGAGCCTAGGTCATGACATTTGGTATCAAAGCCGATCTAGTATTTGGGCACAGTAAGAGGGCTCGAATAGGAAAAAACTACCCGTGGATGGAGTCAGAGGACATATCACGACGTGGAGCCATCACTGGGCTACGCATCACATGCACCATGCTAGAATTTAATCTAGGCTATTTTGGGCCTTGACGAGAACGTCAAGCCTTTGAGTGAGGGAAAATTATAACAACCCATCATTCCCACATCAGAAGTGGGCAAGATTAAGATTGGCTTAAAAGGATCTAATGAGTGTACTATTATCAACTTTAGCTTAAACATTTTTACCATGATACACAAACAAGATATAAGAAAAAGGAAATATAAAATACATAAAACTTGCCTAATATTTGGTGAATGGGGGGAGAATAAACATAGACGTGCTCAATATATAACAATCATATGTTCTACACAACCATGCTAAAAGGGAACAACGCAAATAACAAATATAACAAGTAATACAGAATTTTGCACAAAACCACTTGCATTATGTGTTACTTACAGATGGGCCCATCCTATATCCAAGTTATATCCCAGCCCAAGAATTATCTCAAATATTAAAATTAGAAAAAAGAATTCAACAATACAAAGCTGTGAATAATAAGAGGACAATTTTAAAGATACTAAAATTTAACCATCTATCACCAAAATACTGTTCCCTTAGTAATTATATCTTCTCTATTTCATTGTTGGCTCATTCTTTTCCTGCCCAGATCTATATAATGAATACATCTCATATTTCTTGAGTTGATTAATTTGTTGTTTTGCAATTAGATCTTCAGTTGTTCCTAATCCAGTCATTTAATATTTTAAAAGCTTAGATTTACGTGGTTAAACATATTAAGGTTATGACAGTTGTCTTTCATAAGTAACTATTGGTTTGACTAATGATATTGTATTTACAACAAGAAAAATCAATCCTAACCCATGACCAAAGGTCCCTTCAAGATTCATACACCTGGAGACTTCTTTGTGATAAAACAGTTGCATGTCATCATAGGCTTGTCAAAGAAATACTGCAGGATTACTTTCCATGTTTATGTAGTCAAATGCCAAAAAGAAAAAGAATATCAAGGAAAAGTCATAATCCATGTTTCATCAGTCAAACCATCAAAATAGCTAAAGAGAATTTTGCTATGAGAAGGCACACGATCAAAATTTGGTGAAAAATACAATGTTAGCAGATAAATACTAACATGATGCCTATGCTATGCAAAATTTGGTTATAAAAAAATGAAAATAAAAAATCTCAAATTGGTCAAATAACTGCAAGAAAGCTAACCAGCAACTACTATCATATTCAGTAGAGAATAGGCACCCCCAGTAACAACTCAGAAAGGAATCTTAAAGTATAATAGCATAGATATAATTGCACGATAAATGGAAACAATAAAGTGCACTTAAACCTCCATAGACCAGGCTTTCAACTCTTTGCATGGCAGCAATGCGAAGCGACCAATCTTTCTCTGGCACTAGTGTAGATGCAATCTTTTCCATTTCTCTCATCAGTTCCTTCTCGGAGTACACTTTGATAGGGGCCACAGGCTTTTCAGTAGCATCAATATCACCTACATTTCACTTAAAATTGAACCACAAGAGACCACAGCAAGGAAATAATACAAAATCATAAAAGCAGAAAATAAAGCTAATTATCACATTATATACAAGCCAATCAAATAGGGGCCTGACCAAGAAAATCTAGATGAAGTTCATCAATTTTGAAAGGAAGTATTAATGGAGTTCATTTAATTAACCTGTGTTTGACATGATCATATGATCCCTATGGCAAATATAGAGACCATATCTGAAAACACATTGAATGTGTACCCTTTCAGGTAATAAACTAGATTCTCTGCCAAAATTCTTTAGTTTGTACTATTAAGTGTTTATTTTCTGCTTCCAGACAATTTTATAACATACCCGGACATTCCAGGGTTACCTGAAGTTCTCTACTCTACAATATCAAGCAGAGAAATAGCATGATTCGTAAACCCAAAGGGTGTAACAAGTTTCAACTGTATTTATATCATCCTTACGATAGACCAATCAATTGCATGTTCCTACTTTGTTCTACCTGACTGAATATCTGTGTACATTCACTACACTATATAAGAAGTGATACATGCAAGGAAAACCATTTTGCATATCGAAACTATGCAGGTTGATAAGGAAAATTGAGTACATCATTGGCATGCTTCAGCAAATGCCCTGATGACATAGGTGTGCCAATTGAGGAAAAAACAAAAAAAAACAGAAAAACAAAGGAAGGAATGAAGAATGATAGAGAGAAAAAAAATCAAAAAAGGAATATTCATGTCAATTACCAACACCAATCCTCATCTCTAACAGTGGCAGGTGCTTGTGCATATTTGATTGCATACCACCACTTGGCTGCCAACTCTTAAGAGTAGACAACCTCAGGCAGTCAAAGATTTCAAAGAATGAACTTAAGACTTGGCTAGAAGACAAAAAGAATCTGTTATGTAAATCAAAAAGGGAAAACAAGAAAAGAAATACTGCAACATATGGCATTTACGTAATACAACCTGTCTAGTACAGCATGGCTGCATCATACTTGCATCTACAGTAATGTCCAAATGAAAATTAGGGACATGACAACTAAAAATTTTGCAAAGCGACATTTAAACCAGAAATGTAATGTCCATCTCTTTCAGTATAAAGTGTGTCAAAATGATTTCAACATTCCAACTCAATGGATGTTCTCTGGTGAACAGCAACACTTACCACTCGAAAATGAGGTTTCTCTAGGAGCCATCTTGGTCTTTGGACTGCTCTTCTTATGGTTTGCAGAAGATGGTCTGGTTTCAGCTGATACATAAGAAATTCCAACTCCATCAGATGGCTGAACTTTCGGTTCTATTTTTTCTAACCTGGCATTGATTTCTTTAAGCTGCACAGTTGATAATTGTTTCAAGTAAAATCAGCCATCTCTCAGAATGGAGGCTTCTCACAAGCTAAGAACTTAGACTTGATTGTAAATAGCCATACATCCAGAAAACTTAATTCTGATGTAAGAAACTGAATTTAGCATGTTCCAAAACCTTGAACACTCACCATGGAAGAAGGAAGATGGTGACGGTGCAACTCCTCACGAAATTGAGGTCCACCTTGTGCATACATCTCCTACAAAAAAAAAGAAGAAACTAATCTTAACTAAACTGTCAATATTATAGTCATATATGTCACGCTTGTCATACATATTTTAATTTATGCATTTAGCTAATTTTGCTAATTTTAAGCATCCAAGATCAAGTTTTGTGTCCACACATAAAGAATTAACTTCACATTTCTGATCAGGAATTTAAAATACCATATTTATCCAGTGCCGATGATCAGGCATACATGGTATATTTTTAGAACAATAATTGAAAATAGTCAATATGTCAGTGCTAAAGCTGCATTTGGCATATTGCATTAATCTTGATGTGATGTACTGATCAGTTTGAACCCTTGTCTCTAGTAATATCTCACTGTTCATGCCTACATTTGATATAGGTCTTGCTGCAGTCAGAATGTGTCAATAATTGTTCATGGAATGCTGGGCCTTGATGTAGAAGAAAAATGCTGGTTCAGCTTAAGTCCTCCTTTGAATGCCCAAGTGCCAATCTGTCACATCCAATTTAACCAATTCAAGGCAGCATTTGTTTTTGGAGTATTGTCATAAGCATATTTGATTTTTTATAGTTGAATTCAGCTAATAAATTTGTAATTTATAATAACTGCAAGGATAGTAATATGGTAAGTACGATGTTTACAAATAAGATACCGGGGACATGAATCTCATAAGAAAAGAGAGCATTCATCATAAGTTTTCTTTTTCCTTGCTATTTTAGATTTCTGAATTGATTAGAACGTGAATCTAAAAGGTCTACAAAGTGATATCTGCTAGGCCAAGAAAATTAAATAGGTATTGATGACTGACTTGACAAAATGTTGGCATTTTTTTTCTTATCACTTGTTTTTTTTCTCTTTCCCATCTCTATTTCTCTTCTGAAGTCCATGCTAATCTTCCTTCTTAGCTACCACTTAGTAAAGTAGTATATCCCTTCTCGTCTCCTATTTATTGAGCCCTCTACAAGTAGTGTTTTCTCCTAATAGCATGCACCTCTTGTTGTTTCACTTACTAACTTCAATTACACTCAGAATGATGTTTTTCCATTGAAAGAAATGTTCCACCAAACTCATCAACATCTGTGGAGGATGGATATTGTTCCATACATAAGATATTTTATGCATATCACAACAAAAATATTTAAATACACAATATCATACAAGAGAATCCATAAGATTTGTTTTAAATGGTAGAATCATGACAACTAATAATCTCTACAGTATAATCATCACAAAAAAGCTAACTATACAAAATGATGCTTTAGACCACAAGGAAAGAAATATTAGATCATCATCTTAATTTCATTATCCATAACTTTATGCTCAACACAAACAACATCTGACAATATACTAAAATCATACATCCAATAAGTTCCTCCAATAACTACATTTAAGTATCTAAAGGGTGTTCGATAATTCCATAATCATTTAAAACTGTACTTCTGATGAGCATCCAATGAAACATCAATATCTTCCATGTCTCTAATATGAGTGCAAAAACTTTTTGAAGCATTTTTTTTCTCACAGACAATAAATCATAGAGGTTTATCAGAATATTCAAATGGGTATACATGGAAAGATATGGCTGAAAGAAATCATTTGGGCAGTCTGAAACATTAAAAAAATTAATGAGCACATTGAGAGATGGTCACTCCTCATCATCCATTCATTTAAAGATTATGGCAATTAGGAGTAGCGCATAGTTAATTTTTTAAAAATATTGTGCACTACATTCAAATAGGTAACATCTTAAGTATTATAATCTATCCCTTCTAATCTTAATCACATTTATGTTATGATGAAAAAAACACTATGCTGACTAGATATCAAAAGTTGCCCATACTACATGGCATATCCAACTTCATATTAAAGGTGTCAAAAGTCAGACACTACTTTGCTCAGATCATTTTAAACACCAGATGATGCAGAAGTTGAAAAAGCATTTAAAAACAACATGCTGACCTCAATACATAAAGTAGCAGCTTCCCTAACACTCTGATTAGAGTCAGTCAACAACTGCAAAACCTGCAAACAAAGGGGAAAACACTTTGTGGGACATAGATAAATACATCATGAAGTTCCATATGAACGTGCATGTGACAACAAAACAAGCCTTTCAAAATCAAAAAGCTACACGTACAGGAGGAAGAATAACTCGCTGAAGAGGGAGTTCGGTTGAAGCAAAAAGTCCAATAGCTGTCATTACTGTGCGTGCAAATTCTTCCCTCACTCTCCAACTTCTATGTGTCCAAGCATAACTACCAGCTCTTTCGACGATGATGGTCGGGGAGGATACCTAACTTACATATGAACATCAGATTGTTAGTCGATATCCTATACAGGAAATTGCAGGCAGAATCACACACAGTGTTGGCGTGGTTGAATAGACAAACTTATTCTTATCAAGATCAAAATCAGTTAAAACAAGCAGGACAGAAAATATGGCATATTAAACTAAAGAATCTGAGAAGGAAACTCAGGTGGTTAGTCATAAAAAAAAAATCAGTGATTGACAACAACAAGAACAGATAAAGAACCTTTAAACTTCGATGGTTGACCGAGCTCTCATAAGAGGCATCATGGAAAGGCTGTCACCGCGAAGTCAGAAACCCTAAATCGTCATCATCATTTATTAATACAATATGAAACCTAAGACAGACCACGAAATTCCATTTATCGTGTCCCAAGAAGACGAATATAAATCCAGCCTATTCGAGTTCGTATATCTGGACCAGTTAAGAAAATGCATTTTCTGATATTTCAACGGAGAGTCAACAGATCCAATAGTGCATTTTATAGATATATCTAACCCTTGAAACAATAAAACTAAACGAGACTGTTCCCATTTGTTTTCTTTTGTTGCACTTAAGAACTAAACGAATCAAGAAAATTCCAATTTCAGAACAGAGAAAGATAAATAAATTGCAAAGAACCCCAACCTCCATGAGAGTGATCAGAAGCTGCCTCGCCGCGTCCCGCACAGGCTGCTTCCCGTCCCCCAGCCTCTCGACGACGGCCGGCACGAGGCCGTTGAAGTGGAGCTTGAGGTGCTCCCCGGAGAGCACGGCCGCGGCGGACAGCGCCTGGAGCGCCCCCTGGGAGACCCGGAAGTTGCTGTCCTTGAGCAGATCCATGCATGCGTCGACGAGGGCGGTGACCTCCGCAGTGGAGAGGCTCTTGGTGGTGGCCTCCAGGACCTGGTGGAGCCGCTCCACCCCGGCCATCCGCTCCTTCGTGTCCTTGGCCCGCGCCATCTCCAATGCCTCCTCCATCGGACCCCCGGCGAGAGGACCGCCGATCTCGAACAATAAGGCCAAGAATTAGGGTTCCGCCCCCCGGGAGACAGTAAGAACTATCGGATCTGGTGGAATTTGGGGCCAAACTTCTCCCGAGGATCGACAGATCGAGAGAGAGACAAAGAAAGAGAGAGAGAGAAGCAAGCCAGTAAAAGGGCAAGCTGGAGAGCGAGAAAGAGCCGAGATCGGTTTCCATCCCACTTTATATGCCACTATACATCACGAGATTCACCGTGTTGCCACCAGCTTTAATCCTCTCCTCCCATGTTTCTTCGTGTCGAGAACGTTCGCTCGAAGACCGTCGATCCTACCTCGAGATGCATCCAACGGTTCGCGTACGAGATCCATGCGACCGCAGTAAGACCACGAACCTGACTGCATTACCACTATCCATCATAAGATTCACCATATTGCCACCGATCGCCGTTCTCGCCACGAGCGAGGGCCGTCGATCCTCGATCCGGAAGCATCCGACGGCAGATACCTCAGTCGAGTACAAGCTCGGTGCGACCGCGATAAGACCACGAAGCGACCGAGTCGGAAGGTTCCGGAACACGAATCGATAGGCCAATAATTGACCTCCTACATCCCCAAATTTACGAAACTAACCCACGGTCCCCCCGTTCTATCGACACGTAAAATATCAACCCGCAAAGGAGACCGTCACACGACCGCCACGTATTGTGTCGAGATGCGGAAACGGCGCGATGGCCGGAGCCGAGGAGATGGGGTAAGAAATCGAAGGAAAGGGGGAGGAGGCAGAAAGGTGGGTTTGTTGGGGCGTAAGCATCATCATTCGGGTGGGTGGGGAGGCGGCCATCACCGTTGGTTTCTGGGCCCCACGCGGCAAAAAAGGTTAGAGACGAGGTGGGGCCCAGAAAGGGTGGGAGCTTTGGCACACTGTTAAGAGTAGGACACTGTTGAAGATGGATGTGCGGACCAAATATATTGTTCCTGTCACGGATGTCAAAGAAGATGACAAGAAAGCAAATTATTAGTGCTATAAATAAGGAGGCAGAACGTATCATTCTGTTTTAATTAGAAATAGGGATAATAATTTCCGGACCAAATCCCTCGATTCATTACTTTGATAGACTCTAATCATCGATATTACAAAAATGATGATATCATGTATTATTGTAGTTCTTTTATTGTCTTGAAAAATTAGTATATGTTACTTCTATTTTTCTAATCTGATTTTTTTTTGCGAGAAAAAAAAAATCATAGTGAAAAATGTAAAATATATATATATATAGTAATAAATAGTTCCCCAAAAAAAATCTCTTAGACTTGATGGACTTGTTTTATAAAAAAGGTTAGGTTTGACTAATACATCTATATCTGTATGTATGTATGTATGTATGTATAAAAGAGATATTACACATAATTTATTCTTATTATGTTGATGTATTATCTTTACCTAATGCTACATTAAATTTCACATGATCAAAAACTCTATCTCATTCACTCAATATTGTTATATGGGATTTAGTTTTATAAAGTTAATAATGTAGTACTAACTAAGACATCGACTTGACTTCATGAGATTAGTCATATGATACTAACCGATAAACTACCTTCGTATCATTTGAGTTTGTCATATGATTTCACATTCATTAATGATCGAATAAATACATAATTATTCATACTATTTATTTTAATATTAATTGATTATCATATATATATATGATAAGAAGAAGTTAAATATATCTATAAAAAATAATATCTCATTTCACATACAAATGGATTTAAATTTAGGATATGAAATTGAACCTAAATAGTAATTAAACAGCAACAAAATAGAGATAAATATTCAAGTCTTTGGGTTTGGTATGCATTAAAATATTCAAGTCCATCAATTTCAGTTGGTGATTGAATCAACCCACCAACCTTCTGAATGCACACTTTATCTCGTTGTTGTCTTTCTATAATGCCACTCTTAACTTTATCGCCGAGTCGTAATCAATCGTCTTCAGCTCTAAAGAGAACATACAATATTTTATGTGCGCATAATATCTATCATATGATATTATAATAGGATACATATTATATGTTGTGTTTACAGGGCTACAATGTCTCGACCATGCACGGGTGGACGTTGACCGAGTCGCACGTAGGTCAACAAACGCGCAGGTCGTTCACGTCCACCACCCAAACTTAGGCGGAATCGAAAACGACGATGCCGTGAACAGAAAGCTCAATGCATTCGCTTCGCCCTTTGGCTTTCCTCGGTGGCAGCGGCGATGGACGGTTGCGGGAGTCCGGCGGGAAAGAGAAGGATCATGGTGGTCGCCGACCCGGGCCGGGAGTCGGCCGCGGCGCTCGAGTGGGCGCTCTACCACGCGGTTCTCGAGCACGACGACATCATCCTGCTGCACGTCGAGCCGGTGAGCGCGCGGCGCGCCTCCGCGCTCTCCTCCTTCCTCTCTCGTCCGCCCTCGGCGGTGTCACCGGTGCTGTTTCCTCAGGCCGCCGCCGTCGCCGCCGCCGTGGGGGCGGGCGACGGGTGCGGCGACTATGAGTTCCTGGACGCGATGAGGGCGAGGTGCCAGGCGGTGCAGCCGACGGTGAGGGTGCAGATCGAGAGGGTGGAGATGGAGAGCAAGGACAAAGCGGCCGCCATTCTCACGCAGACGCAGCTGTCCCGGGCCGACCTCCTCGTCATCGGTCAGCGCCGGAACGCCACCTCCTTCTTGGGGTAAGCGTGACCAGGCATTAATCGTAACCAAGAAAACGGGTGGGATGAATTAATGAAGGCGTTAATCGGAGATGTTCTCATTCATCCTTCAGTATACTAAACGAATGATGTTGATATACGATTGTAATTAATCATCGTCATGGCTTCTCTGATCGACCTCGTGTCGGTTTTGGTCTTGCAGGTGCAAGCTCAGTGGAAGCATGTCGAGTAAAGGGCCGGACACGGCAGAGTTCCTGATCGAGAACAGCAAGTGCCTGTGTGTTGGTGTCCAAAAGAAGGGCCAAACCGCAGGCTATCTCCTCAACACCAAGACTCACAAGAACTTCTGGCTTCTTGCTTAGAACTCATCCATGGATGGAGTCGTGGAAGTCAATGAGCAGGTGAAGCATAGGAAGCTTAAGACATACACAAAACGACGGTTTACGGCTGCTGATCGCATGATATATACATAT